>NC_141010.1:10540015-10823351 GCF_052327205.1 Somniosus microcephalus
ACATGTACATGAGCACACCCACACATATACACGCATACATACACACGAGTGCGTTTTGTAATATAACTTCACCTAAATGTATCATTGCCTATACCCATAACAAAAGGGTTCATTACCCGTCTCCATGTGTAAATATATGCTATATCCATAAGTGTGTAGTAATCTTTGAGGGGCTCGTCTTCGTACATAACGTCAATCTGGAATCAAAACAGACAGATTTCAGTAAAGACAAGAAATGGAAAATAGATTTCGATTTGATTTGATTTTTTGGTTTAATTACAAACTTACTCGAAAATTGCTGGGAATATCCATTTTATTCCGTAGAAATTTTCCCAAATGCATCACCGTCATTGCGGCAGGACATCGCAGGTACCGGACACTGTTAGCCTGGGGAGGGAGAAGCAGACACAAGTGGTGGGTGAATCCCTGGATGAGATTGTGTAATCAGGTGACAGGTGCCCTCAGCCACTGAGGTGCGACATCTGGTCTGATGGTTGTCAAAGCAAACAAAAAAGTATATTATTTTTGCCATGTCGCTTTCGAGTTCACAAGGAAATGATGTTTGGGGACTTCAGATTACATAAACACCGAGTAAGAGAGAACATTATTGAAACACTGTGGCCAGGTTGCTAGATTTCTAACTAAAGCAGAAGCAGCTCTACTTTTTGATTACAAGGCATTTATGAATAAAGATCTCCATTATTGTGCAGCGCACCGTTCAACTAACCCGAGCTCCACTGCAACAGCTGTCAAAGGTCAATAGTATCACACCTTCACTAGAGACACCAGCGACAATACTGTGAGTTACTCAACGCTAATTAAAGCATGTTCTTTCCGAGACTGGAGATGGGAAACCAGATGAACACGAGGGGAAAATGTGCACAGACTATTTTCAAAAAGAAAACATTGTACAAGATCTCCAGAACAAATGAGAACCAATTTGAATGATAGCCTGGTCCACAAATGAGCAAGAATCACATTTTAAAAATCTCTCTCTAAATCTCTTGCCCGCTCGCACATACACCATATATCTGTTGCTGAAATCGTTACACTCACTCAAAACAGCATTTTGCAATTACCAACCGTGCGCTTCGTTTAGATTCAGATGGCTATAGTGAATTGAGATTGTGACTTTCTTACAACACAATAGACTGCTGCGGTTAATGTGTGGCTTTGGGATATGGCTGAAGTTATAGGGGGTTACACGTTATCTAGAGCCCTGTACGGGTGTAGGCAGAGAATGGATTTGTATGGATTAATAATTCTATGCAATGACTAGACAACTGTACTTCCGTACAGGGGTAAAGTAACCCGGAAGGCATTGCTCTTTAAATAAACAAGTGACGTCTATATATAGAGGCACTATCCGGAATGTCACTGCATACTTATGACAAAGAAGCCTACAATGTCAACATGGCCTTTTTTGTTAAAGGGGGCACAGGAATAATGGACTGAAGGTTAACCATCGACTTAGCATTTAGCAACATTGAACACTAAAACAAAAGTACTGGAGAAACAGTTGCGGAGCTGGCCACAAGCATTTATTGACCCCTCCCAAATCCATAATACAACCCTCAAAAGACTCAATTCTTGCAAAATGCCTCTAGCATCGTAGCCGCGGCATAATCTAAGTCTAACCATTCACTGTATGTTTCGTTAGTGAAGTTTGAGGCTCTCCACGGAGGAGCCTCTTTGTCTCACGTCAAGACGAGTATTCATTATATCTGTTCAAAATTATACACCATCGATCGAAACTGGACAATGAAACTCCCATCAAGATCTAACCTGAAACTTCCTAATGCATTTTCCTCACCTTTTATTGGTTAACTGTACACGGTGAGATTCTTTGCAATCACATTCTTAAGCACAATTACAAATAATTGGTATGAAATATTTGGATAAATACTTGGAAGGGAGAAAATTCCAGGGCTTTGGGGAAAGAGCAGGGGGAATGGGACTAATTGGAGAGCTCTTTCAAAGAGCATGCACATGCACGATGGCCCAAATGGCCTCACTCTCTGCTGTAAGATTCTATGATGTCGATGCCAATAATCAAATTTGCAGCCCTGACTTTCTAATCTAATAATTAAAACCCCTACCATTGAATTGTTTGTGTGGTCTTCGGTTAGCAGGTAAGACACAGCCAACCGGAATTGAGTTAATGAATATTTTACATGTGTCACAAGTACTTTCTATTGGACGGACAGGGACTATGAACAAACTGAAACTGTGAAAGAGAGATTTTGCCAAATGTAATTTTAAAGATGAACCCAAGCAAGAATTTCAAATAAAGAAAAATATAAATTAAATGTTTACGATCCTTGCTTGACTCTTCATTGTTATGTATAGTTGCACATGTAACATGCCAGGCAGCACTCTATTAGCAATTTAATTTTAGGAATTGATTACATAGTGCAGACAAAACAACAGCAAGCCTCTGCTAAGGACACTTACCTTGTCTGTGTCTTCAGTCTGTGGGACCTCTTTCTTTTCTGACCTGGAACAAACCAAATTGGGAAAGTTTAGATGAACCAATTTTTCAACACGGCAGTCTTTATACTTCAGAAATACTTCATTGTCTGTAAAGCGCTTGGGGACGTCCTGAGCTCATGAAAGGCGCGATATAAATACAAGTGCTTTCTTTAATTACAAGGCCAGGTAGTCATTATCTGTTAATCCGATGTACAATTCCTGACTGACAACAGAGAGCTCGATAACTTTCTCATGGTTTGTGGAGTCACATTATCATAGTTACTGTCATTTTGTCTCATTGTAAAATAGTAACTGGAATATGTTGCCACTTAATGGAAGTTCGGCTCTTTATAAAACACAGTGCAAAAATAAATGGACATTTGTATTAATTTGGGTAGAACCCCAATTGCAGTTCAATTATTCAACATATTTAATCTCCGATATCCTGCTTTCAATAGGCTGCCTGATGATTTAAGATGAAAATCATAACATGAAAAACTGCAGCGGAAATCTAAGTTTCCTTGGGCTGGTTTAGTAACGGAACGGTAAATAAATAGATTTGTAATGTTAATTAAATATGCATTTTGAAAAGGAAAGCAGGGACCGGAATAAAAGAAAGTAAAATCGATCAATGTGCAAATCCGATAGTTTCACCAAACTCCATGTAACTCACGCTCAATAATTCCCTGCACCTAAAAGTAGGAGAATAATATGGCAGTACATGTAGGAGTTGTTTTGCATTGATATTATGACAATTTTATAAGTATTAAAGATTTTATAATATATCTGGAATAGCAAATGGAGGACCATTAATTAACAGATTAGTATTTGAAGATGTATTGATGATGGGGCCGAATTTCACCAAACTCAGGTGGACTTAAGAGATCCCAGGGCACTAATCGAAGAAGAGCAGGGGAGTTCTCTCCAGTGTCCAATATTCATCCCTCAACCAACATCACTAACACGGGTGATCTGGTCATTATCTGACTGCTGTTTGTGGGAGCTTGCTGTGCGCAAATTCCCGCGATTCCCTGCATTCCAACAGTACTTCCCCTTCAAAGGTACTTCATTGGCTGTGAAACGCTTGGGGAGGTCCCGAGGCCCTGAAATGCAAGTTATTTCTTTCTAATGGATTACAGCAAAGGGGGCTCTTGTACAAACCTTACACCTAATGTGAAGTGGAGTGGACAGGTACCAATACAGCAGTCGCAGTTACATAGCAATAGAAAAACTTTGGAAGTGCGCGGCAGGTCGATTAGCATCTGATTGTGTTCCCGCCAACACAACTTAATGCAAGACAGGCGCTCACAGACTTCTGCCCTTCCTTCCATTCTAAACAAGGAAAATGGCAAAATAACGGAGCTTATTGAGACTAATGGATTACAGCGTATCTGGTGACCAAAGCAGAGAACAGAAATGTTTGAGTGGGTATCTTTCATCAGATGTCTCACAACGTTAGCCTGTTTTGTTTTTAGTCCAACTTTGGTATTTGACTCCCCCCTCCCCTTGTCATATATAGTAGTGCGATTAAACCCAGCGTTCTGTCAGTCCCTGGTTACTTTATAGAACAGTGTCACTGTTATAGGAACGCGAAGAGATAAATGTGTTTTTATTTCCGTAAATTTCAGTGTAAATCTATGAAAATCCATGCTGCTGTTAGTCCTGAAGACAATATATGAAGACGGTTCTAATTAAGGGGAGTATTTTCTTCAGATCCGACTTACTTGTTGCCCTCGTAAAACTCTAAAGACAAACTAATGATTTCATCATCTGTAATAATTCTTTTTTCTTCTTCTGTGACTTCGCCGCGATCTTCGTTTGAACCATTTGTGACTGTTTGGGGAGGAGGGAGAAAGGCATGTGCTGAATCATATCCTTGACTTTACAATTACTCGACAGACATAACCCCCCCCCCCCCATAAAACATTTCCATGAGTTGACCCCAAGTTTAATATTTGAGTTTAGAGAAACTCAAGTGTACGGATACACGAAATCAAACAAGGAGAACTATACATCCTCTGTTACCCTGACATTGCAATTCCTCCTTAACACAACAGCCTGTTTAGATTTGCAGCCAAGACCATTTATTTAACCCTTTAAGGCCCCCGTGACCTCTGTTTCTGGGAAGCAGTTTTTTTTTAGTTAGACAAATGTTTTTTGTAAACAATATGTAACATTAAATATTTCAAATCACAGGCACAGCTAATATGTAGAACGTATGTCTGCACACTCTGGGGAGCAAATACAATGCATTGTTTGGGAGCAGATTGAATAGCAGAATTACTGTTTGCAACCGCATAAACCAATATCGGAGCTACCACATCCATACTGCAATGATATAGGACAATCCTCTGACGTTTATGAATTATAGGTACATGTTTTCTGATTAATGATTCCGTCATTAGCTTGCAGTTGACCGTGTAGGGGGGATAGAGAAAATAGGTTTCGTTCCCAAGGCAGTATCACATTTGCTGGAAACCTTAATCCCCCTATTTCCAAATAAACATTTACCATCTGCTGAGGGATGGGCCGCATAGAAGTCTCTCCGCCTCTTCATCTCATCTGCAAAAGAAACAGAACAAGTACAACACGCTCAGATCCAAAATGCGTACAACTGGTCTGCTTAAAAAAAAAGGCAAAATGTGAGGAAATCGGACCCACCTTTGAAGAGCCCCGGAACTAATTTATACACTATGTCTTGTAATGTTTTATCGGCCCTGGAACAAAGGGAAAGGACAAGTGGTTGAAATAACATGGGCGGTAGTTCCAAGGCACCTCAAATATTTGACAAATCCTCTAATAAATGTGAAAATATGGCATGTCAGAAGGGGACAGTGCAGCCCAGTTAATCCCAAGATTTGAGAGGAAATTAAATAAATACCGGAAGAAGAAGAATATGAACGGTTATGAGAAAGAACGTGGAAAGGACATTAGAGCGAATATCTTCCATGGTTAGATAGCACCTCCACATGGGCAGAATGGTTTCCGTTTGTGCCGAGATTTTTTTATGAATCTGCTTTAAAATATGACCTCCTACATGTTGATGCCAATTCTTAAAAGTGGAAGTCGCACTCCATTAAAAGGAGGGTGGTTTATAACTCGTCCTTATTTAAAATTCATCAGTAATTTCCTAGACGATTAAAATGACCTGAAAAGTTACACCTATGTTATGAAATTGGTTTGATGAATAGAACCCATTGGGGGATAGTCACCCAATTTATAACCCGGTACTCATTTTTAAAAAGCAACCGAGGGTTGATATTCCCAACCACGGATCCCACAAGAACAGAACATGTGATAACAGGACTCACCTAATGCTAAGGAGGGGTCTAGTTTTGTGAACCTGTACGTCACATATGGGACAATACTTGTTGGTCTCCAAGTAGCGAACGATACATGTTTTACAAACTGCAAGGGTTTAAGCAAGAAAAAGACAATGTAAAGATAATTGTTAGGTAGACAGTTTCATAAACTCGACAATAGCCAGTATACAGTATAAATGTCAATGTCTCTGATCACTTGCTGCTCATGCTTAAGAGCTTGGCTTACAACATTTTACCGTTCTGTATTCTTTTTGCATAGGTTCAATATGAAGGCCTGTTGTTGAGTTTACAGGTATTATTCTATGCTTTTCATCTGAGCGATACAGGTACATTTGAATTCTATTTATATAGTCACATCTAGCTAGGACTTTCTGTCAGGAGGATATGTCGTTTTGAGTGATATAATACAGTGCTCTGGTAGACTCGGAGTGTCCATTAACAGTATGTCGAGTTCACATTGGAGACATTATACACTCTTAAAAATATATTCCTTAGGAACAGAAGTAGGACATTCAGCTCCTCGAACCTGTTCCGCAATTCAATGAGATCACGGCTGATCTGTATCTTAACTCCATCTACCCGCCTTGGCTCCTTAACCCTTAATACCTATGCCTAACAAAAATCTATCAATCTCAGTTTTGAAATTTTCAGTTGACCCCCACCAGCCTCAAATGCTTTTTGGGGAGAGAGATTTCCAGATTTCCACTCCCCTTAAGACTTTGAGCTCATCAAAATGAAAGTGCTTTCGAGAGGGGGAGTTATTGAATCCAGTGGCCCTGAGTTTAACTTCTGTTCTTTCACACAGAAGAACGTGTTTTCAGGGACACCAGTGTCCTATTGTCTTGTGTAAGCTTGTCGGGTCCATTGTCTGAACCTATTCCTGATACAATCGCAGGAACAGATGTACAGTTTGTTAGCTGCATCCAGTATGAAACATAGCACATGAAAACCACGATACTCCCTCATGCCAGCCAGTAAAATCAATCCCGGTATCAGTTCGAGTAAAAATCACATGATTGCGTGGCGAACGGCTGCCGTCATGACAGCCCCAGGTAGAGTAATAAACCCTGGCGTCTCCACAGAAGCAGTAACACATCCTAGCAGCCAGATAAAGTTAATGAACTCTTCCAGCTTTGCTCTCACGGTTTACAACGTCACCTCAACCCCTCGATGAGATATTGCTTCGCAACACACTGCAGATTATGTTATCTTGTATGTAACGATGGCATAATGTACTGACCTTTCAGAATCTAAACACTGATTTATTTATTGATGAATGCTATCATTTTTTGAAAATATTGTGGGGTTGTTACACAAGTCTAGGCCAAACTCGGTTAGAAATATGTGGACGTGAAAGAAACTGTGATTTAGAAACCTATGTAACAGGATTCAAACTACAAGTGGTGAGTAAGGTAGTTTTAGGAGTTTTGTAATACACATCAAGCAATTTATAATCTTTTAGGGGCAAACTTTGAAAAGCTTGATTTTTTTAATCTCTCTCATTCTTTGCCTGTGCTTTAGAAAAAGCTTTTTAATTTTTTTTAAACTGTCAATTTTCTGAACACGCTGCAAGAGAAAAAAGAGTTCAGTCAAGGGACATCTTTATATGTTTTCTTCCTGGTAAAATATAATTTTCATCCAATGTTAAATGAACACCTTTTTGGATTTGATACAGGAAAATAAAATATTTCATTTGGAGAAATATATATTGTGGCGAATGATGGCTAACTGAAAACGTGTCTTGGTTGGAGAGTGTCAGAAGGAAATAACATAATGAAGGATTGTAGAAAGAAAATATATCAATTTGGATGTATATAGCACCTTATTAAGTCCTCATGACGTCCCAAAAGAGCTTCATAACCAATTAATTACTTTCTAAAGCCTAGTCACTTTTGTTATGTGGGCAAATATAGGGAATAATAAATAAACCGGGCTTGATTACAGATAGGACAATGCACAGATAGTATCAGGGGCCATTCATCTGATGGAGCAATTCTGATGGTTTATATAGAGGATGATGCACAGCTGGGAGTGTTTGCAGGGCTGCAATCTAATCGTTAGGTTCAAGTTTTTTTAATGTATAATTCTGGACATTTGTTATTACAAACGTTATTCCAAATTTAATTTTGGCTTGAGTTTTGTTTACACAGAGATAAGTTTGAATACCTGGCTCGGGTTGTGAAGTTGTAACCTAATACTATGGGTTCAGATGATTTTTACAGAGGTAATAATAGATAGTTGGGAGCAGATTCAAAATCAGTAATTTCAACAAAAGTGTTCAGCTGTTTCATGTAGAAAATATTGCAAAGTTGCCATTGATTACAAGACTAGAATGTAATCCAAGGCACTGGGTGGTTTGTTAATGAATATCTAGAATTTATTATGCACCAGTAATATAATTGAAATCAGATTAATTATATGGAGAATAGTAGATGCTTGGGAGTGATTATAAAATATGTCTATTGTCTGGGATGAATTTGAAGCGTTAATGTAATCACAGGTGCTTATATGGTGAGTAATGGATTTATGAATGGATACAAAACAATAATCCAATCAAAAGTCTCCAACTGACATCACAAACTAGAAGCCAGAAGATCACATGCTTTTCAATGGCCATCTAAATTTTGAGATTTCTTGTTTTCAATGATACAACTTGATAGAATCATTTTTAGTTCGCAATCTCTTTTTTTTAACTGTACCGGAAGTGGAGGTCAGTGATGATTGGACAGTCTTTGAAGTCCTCATTCTGAAGTCTGATTACTTCAAATGTGTCAATAAATCGTTTCCCATCGATTACTGGGATGTTTATTTCTAATAATCAGCATGCTCTTGACTGATTACAGACAGTAATATTTTTAAAATCTAGCAAATAAGGAATAAGCAATCAAGCAACAGAATGGACTGAAGTTACGACTGTAAAACCTTACACTCAGAAAACAAGTTCATAATTATTACATATTTAACATGTCACTTCCCATCAATAATTAATGGGATAATTTCTGTTTTAAAAATAGTAATTGTCTGGAGTATATATTTAAAATATGCAAGCAAATCCGATTCCCAATGGTATTGTCACTGTAAGACTGAAACCACTTTTTTAATGAAGTTATGTGATTAAAAAGGTATAATGAAATAGCAAATTACTCATGATTGGAAACAACTGTATAGTAATTACTTCATGCTTTGTCTGTAACTCATACATTTAGCTAGATAGGAACCGACAGATAGAGAGAAGCTGCGAGTTACCTTGTTGCGGGGGGTGGGGGCAGTTACAAGGGCTTAATGAAGGGATTACTATGACCTCAGCAACAAGCTGAACAAAGCTCCAGCTGTTCAGAGACGTCACATGAACCGTCAGATTGTGTTACAGCCTTTTCCTCCTGCCTTGGGCGCACGTTATATTTTAATCAAAGGTATCCGCGCCATTCATGAACACTGGAGCAGGTTTTGAGTGATGGCCGAAGGTCAGAGGTAACGGCGTGTTACGGGGACCGTGGCGAAGTGAAACACCTGATTCCATGTGTGACACTCTCAGAGTGGGCTTTAACTTCTGATATGGTGACTGGGACCAGGCCAAAGCTCCCTGGGTTCCATCTGGCTCACGATTCGCAGGGTTGCGGGTTATGCTTCGGAACCAACAAAGACACCTACTGATAATCACGAGGAAAGCAGGTGAAGCGATACCTCCTCACGTGACAGGAACTGGCATGTTACAACATTATTACTCGTGGTAATAAAAACAGAAAATGCTGGGGATACCTGCTGAGTATCTCCAGCATTTTGTTTTTATTTCAGATTTCCAGCATCTGCAGTATTTTCTTTTTGTATTATTACTCGTGGTATTGAGTTATTCAGGGTTCGGTACCTTTTACCAGTTGGAAACCTAAAGTCACCTGTCCGTTTGGGTCTAATATTGCCAAAGGTAAATAAAAACATCCTTGCAACCAAGCCACACTGTGTCCTGGGGCCAATATTTATCCCTTAACCAACATCATTAAAACAGACGATCTGGTCATTATCACATTGCTGTTTGTGGGACCTTGCTGTGCGCAAATTGGCTGCCGCGTTTCCTACATTACAACAGTGACTCCACTTCAAATAGTACTCCATTGGCTGTAAGGCGCTTCGGGACGTCCGGTGGTTGTGAAAGGCGCTATAGAAATGCAAGTCTATCTCTCTATCTATTACACTCGGTTCATTAACCACTTCTTCTGTGAAGGAGAAATGCAAAGAACCGTAGAAAAAGCACCAGCTATATGATATCCTACACGGTGGTTGCAAAAGTAAACATTACCATTATGATTAATAACTAAAAAAAATGACAGTAAGATTACTGCAAACATGTTCCAGAAACGCTTCACTTAACCTTCAAAATGCAGGTAACCTTTAGCCAGCTGAAAGGCCGTCTGAATACACGGAACGACGTCGCTATGCCTTAGGCCTGAGGGTTAAGAGTTTACATAAAGTAGCACGATTCAAATGAACTCACATGAGTGTAGACATTCAATGATGGTGGTGGCGTCTATGAAATAGCCCCCGCACAGGGCGCACATCAGGTGAGGGTTGAGTTCTGTGATTTTGATCCGGGTTGTTCTGTGCATTTTAGCTGCGAGGGACTCTGGAATGGTAAGAAAATGAGGTTAATCGTTGTCTAGGGTCAGGGATGGTGCAGTTCATGTACAAGATTGGTAACAAATACCAAAGAATTCAATTTTATTTTTAAATGAAAATATTACCTTCTGCCTTGGTCAATTTCGCGTTGACTTTATTAGTAATTTCTACATAATAGCTGAATTCCTAACATGTTTGAATAGAGTACGTGGGTTGATTTAGGAAGCAAGACTGATAAGTACTCCAAATGATCGAACGCAATGATTTCATAAAGAAACCAGGGACTATGTGTGGGAGGCGAAGCCACAGGATAGGCCCAAGATAAGGTGAGGTAACGGAACACTGGGAATGTTAACTTTGAGTGCATATAAATGTGTATCCTGTGTTCCATGGCACAATATCTCGTCTAGATTTTATAAAACGGACTGGACACTAAACTGCCATGACAGCAATCTCAACAGAGGCGTTGGAACCCGAGGAGACTATAATACTACTACTCCATGGATCATTTAGTAATGAGCTGGATGCCATGCGTTATTACAAATGCTAATAGCTTGGAAGCTTGGATAATAAGACGCGTGGCACCCCACTGTTAATGTAATCAGAAGACACGAAAGTAAGAAATGACAAAAAAAAATCGCGCGAAGACACTGTAATGGAGGAAGGGCGTTATTGTGCTGGCCGACTGGGAAAGTTGCCTTGCAGAAGTTAAAGCTTTCTCTGTTGCAGCACAAACACAGGGGTCGATCTTTCTCTGGGAGGGTTTACAGAAACACAGGGTCTGGCTGACTACCCTTTGAAGAACAGTACCACATTCTAAAATAGTAAAGCACGAGAATGTTCTGATCGATACAATTGTGTTGAAACCAGAAAGGGAGTGAAATAACTGCTCCAGTGATTCTGTTTAGTGAAATAGTGAACATGCCCATTTGGAAAGTACTTACAATATCCCCACATCTAATGAAAAGAGTTATTCTCGCCCCAAGATGTTTTGGTGTGGTGCTTTTCATTCTGTTTTGCGGTAAGACATTTTGTAGAGTCATTTCAGAAAACAAAATTATATCTGGAGCATCATTTATAAAAATATTTCAGGTTTCATATGGTTCTGAACAATACTGTTGGATAACGAGTGTTTCACAAACATATGTTGAGATTTGTTGAATTGCATTTGTCTGTCTTAAGCACTCGGGAAAGACAAAGTTCAATTGGATTCTCTACTTGTGATAGTCTCATTTTTGCGACGCTCCCTCTCTCACTAATTGAACAATTGGAAGTAGGGGGATATGAGCTTTGGAAATCTGACTTCACATGAGGTAGCTGAGCTCCCATTCTTAAATCATACACCGAATGAGCGATACCTGTTTTCTGGGTTACTGTTTTACCATACAGTGTACGCCAGCTTTACCTCACATGCCTCTCCTTTAGATATAGACGCGGTTACCAAGCAACCGTCTTAAAAGGTGGATATAAATAGCAGTGTGTGTATTCACTCCTGTACTTACGCATGTTTCGCAAACACTTCAGTGCATAAAGAGGGGACTTGTCTACTTTGAAAAGTTATGCATGCTGTAAAAAAAAAATGTTAGTCCAAAGCTTGCCTTTCTCTGTAATCAACTGCGCACACGACAGTTAGTGCATTGTACCCTCTAATCAACTCTCAGAAAAGAGAGGGAGTGATTACATGACACATGAATGGTGCAGTAGGGATCAGCACATTTGATGCCTACCCTTAAAACATGAACAGAGGATATGTTTTACCGGGGGTGAGGGGGAGGGTTGCTTCTTGTAAAAAAAAGCTATGGAAGTAACGAGGGCATTTATTCTAATATTTAGCATGCGAATTCCTGGTCCAAAAAATAAGTACTGTACAGCCATCACTGATTGATGTTCAGCCTTAATTACTTCAACATATAGCACTGGCTGCTTCAGACAGAAGCTTTAGCAATGGTCACCGTAGTAAGGTGCAACGATCCAGGTGACATACAATATGATGCAATCTCCACTGGCAAACAAGAGACTCCCCTCGCTTCTAAATGTTCTACATGGCGCTGTTTCAAGACCGGGGCGAAAGCTGCAGATGAAACTCGCAGGCCAAGAGGTACGCTTGAAATTGAAGGGGGTGGGGGTGGGGAGGGAACACCCTTCTGTGGCCTTCTGTACAACGATTGACATCGATTATCGGAAGGGACTGTTGCAATAAGGAATTATCGAGCGCTCACTGCAACTGAGGTCGTGAGATCGCCACTGAATTGCTGGGAAGAGGAGGCGATGCTACCTTTTAGCCGTCATATAATAGTTTTAGAATATAATTGTCTTTATTCGACTATTTTAAGTGAGCTATTCTAAGACGTCAAAGGGGGGGGGGGGGTGGTGAGGGGGTGGGGGGAGAATCTGAAAATTACCGGCGGGCCGGAACAGATTATAAATATTCATTAATCTAGCATACAGTTGAGTTAGAGTGTTCGCCATCTATCACACACAGAGCCAGTATATGAGTGTGAAACCGTTTCGGCTGGAAAAGAGCGAGGCTCGGAGAGTTATGGCTTTCTGAGAACAAGTGAAAGGTATGCCACATTCTATCCCCACTTGATTCAAGGAAAGCTCTTTGTCTCGAACCGGTACGGGGAGCAGTGCCAGTGAATCGTTTTTTTTAAGGAATCTGGTACATGTTGCAAGGAATACGTCAATGAAACACACACACACACACATATATATATATAAAATATATATATTTACACCAATGGAGACCCTGTAAGACCGCGCCTCTGCCAACCTATTCTATATGGCATTTGCACACCAGCAAGATCAGTTTATTCGGTAGCAAAAATTGAGCGGCCTTTAACGTGAGCCACAGACACAACACGGGGAGTTACCAATATCGCACGTTTGATAGACTAGATTACAGGACACGGGAGGTCGGTAAAACGATCCCGACGATGTACATGCACATTTCGATCGCAGGGGAAGGGAAACCTGTAATGGAAATATGGGGGGGTTAGACGCGGCTTGCTGTATTCGATCCCTCTATCTCGTTATCATTCTTTACCTGTCCGTCTGTCGCTGATTCCCAAGCCACCGGAGCGCGGGGTAAACATATGGTAAACAGTAAACGCGATACTCGTGTGCGTACTGTCAGGAATATTCCTAATCCCGTCGCACGTCTGACCTGTGCCTGCTCCGCAATACATGATCAGGTCCTTTCAGCAGACTGCTGACACGCAATATTTACCAAAAGCTAGTCTCTCGCTCCCTCTCGTCTTTCACACACACATACACACACTCTGTACTGTAGTGTTGTACTTGGAAAGCATTCTCTGTCGCTCCTTCTCCTACCTCTCCACCTCCCCCCCCGTTCTCCAACACACACACACTTTTACAGAGCCATTGATCCGTACACAATCAGATGAATGATCCGATGCACATTGAACATGCAATTCATTATGCAGAGTATTGCTTTGCATGGGGCACATAGATGCTCGCTTAATCGATGCCGGAGAAAGTTAATACCGACATGCACCATCACACCCCCGCGGCCGGCGGGTGAAACTGCCACGCAAAAAATAATGTATATGGAAAAAAAATGGAGAAAAAGAATACGCTAAGCCAGTAGTCCTTCTAAAATATAATTTTTAGAAAGGAAAATAATCAAGGATAAAACATCGGCCTGTATGGGTAATGACGTGGGTGGCGGCTACAGTCCCCACTTTTAGCCACCGTGGTTACACTTCGTAAGATTTCCCCACCCCACAAAGAATAAATCTGTAAATAGAACAGGCGAGCGAGTGAAGAATCCCACCCAACTGTACCTGAAATTCAAAACCAGCTCTGTGCAATCCATTCTGGAAAGCGACACATGGTGGGCTCCAGATGCAAATTAGTTCAGAGGATCACCAGCCTCCACTGTGTGTGTTTATGTGAGTGTGTGAGAGAGTTTTTGTGTGAGAGAGAATGTGTGTGTGTGAGAGTGATTATGTGTGTGCTTGAGTGTGTGTGTGCTTGAGTGTGTTTGTGCTTGAGTGTGTGTGAGAGACAGTGAATATGTGTGTGTGTGTAAGTGTGTTTGAATGTGTTTCAGTATGTGTGATTGAGGTGTGTTTGAGTGTGTGTGTGTTTGAGGTGTGTTTGAATGTTTTTGTGTGTGTGTGTTTGAGTGAGTGTGTGTTTGAGTGAGTGTGTGGTTGAAGTGTATTTGAGTGTGTGTGTGTTTGAGTGTATGTGTTTAAGGTGTGTTTGAGTGAGTGTGTGTGTGTGTTTGAGTGCGTGAGTGTGTGTTTGAATGAGGGAGTGTGTGTGTGTGTTTGAGTGAGTGTGTGTATGTTTGAGTGAGTGAGTGTGTGTGTGTTTGAGTGAGTGAGTGTGTGTGTTTGAATGAGTGTGTGTGTGTGTTTGAGGTATATGTGTTTGAGTGAGTGAGTGTGTGTTTGAGGTGTGTGTTTAAGGTGTGTTTGTGTGTGTGTTTGTGTGAGTGTGTGGTTGAGGTGTGTGTGTTTGAGTGAGCGAGTGTGTGTGTGTTTGAGGTGTGTGTTTGAGTGAGTGAGTGTGTGTGTGTGTTTGAGGCATGTGTGTTTGAGTGAGTGTGAGTGTATGTTTGAGGCATGTGTGTTTGAGTGAGCGAGTGTGTGTGTGTTTGAGGTGTGTGTTTGAGTGAGTGTGTGTGTGTTTGAGGCATGTGTGTTTGAGTGAGTGAGTGTGTGTGTGTTTGAGGTGTGTGTGTTTGAGTGAGTGAGTGAGTGTGTGTGTGTGTTTGAGGTGTGTGTATTTGAGTGAGTGAGTGTGTGTGTGTTTGAGGTGCGTGTGTTTGAGTGAGTGAGTGTGTGTTTGAGGTGTGTGTGTTTGAGTGAGTGTGTGTGTGTTTGAGGTGTGTGTGTTTGAGTGTGTCTGTGTGTTTGAGGTGTGTGTGTTTGAGTGAGTGTGTGTGTGTTTGAGGTGTGTGTGTTTGAGGTGTGTGTGTGTGTTTGAGGTGTGTGTGTTTGAGTGAGTGTGTGTGTGTTTGAGGTGTGTGTGTTTGAGTGAGTGTGTGTGTGTGTTTGAGGTGTGTGTTTGAGGTGTGTGTATTTGAGTGAGTGAGTGTGTGTTTGAGTGAGTGAGTGTGTGTTTGAGTGAGTGTGTGTGTGTTTGAGATGTGTGTATTTGAGTGAGTGAGTGTGTGTTTGAGTGAGTGTGTGTGTCTGCATGTATATGATCTGCAGATGACGTTCTTGATCGTCCACGTGACTGGTTTACGTTGAAATGCCTTTCATTTGCAGCTGGAAGCAAATAAACAAACCGCTCGACCGACCGACTGTCCTGCTACATTTAGCGGTACCTGGACAGGAGGGGGAGTGCATTCCGCTATTTACCTGTATTGTGGGCTCTGATTGAATTAAGCTTGTGTATGGGCAAAGGAAAAACATGATTGTATCAGGTCTGTTAAGGAATGAAACCACACTCAAGACTTAAATATCAGTGATAAATTTCGCCGGGAGTTCATCGGAAAACCAAACTGATTGTATATGGGATTGGGGGGAAAATCGCTCTGGAATCATAGAAATTTACGGAAATCATTTTTTTATGTGTTAATTGCAATACAGCAGGATCCAGAGGTTGGAACAGACAGCTGTCGACAGGGACCTGAAATAAACCAAACAGCCGGTGTCTGCCTTGTTTTTAGTTATTGAGTCCTGCAGATTAATAGTCACTGACCAGCATTGCAAGTTTGTTTTAAAAGCCGTGATTATTCGATGAAGTTACCAAACCAAGAAACTCTCCCGGGATTTACAAATGCAGAGTTTTGGCGGATGCAGATTACAGGACACGTGAAATGACACTCCCCTCACCCTGCAGCCACCCCACCCCCACCTCCCAACCCCACCACTTCCAAAAAATGATCTCAGTTATCGCTGGCTATTAGATCTCGGCCAGCGGTAGGAGACTCAAAGGTTGGAGGTCACAGCGCTTCTCCCGTGTGTTGCTGTCAAGAGTCAACACATTTCTTTGCTGAACTTTCGCGGTGGATTGGGTTTCTTGCCCACGCAATGCTGCTGCACAACACTACAAACAGCAAGGAATCGGCCAACCTTCCCTGATCGTCAATGCGATCAGACTAAACGCGAATTTATTGCAGTGACAAAATAAACCAAACATTGTTAAAAGAATTTTGCACTCCAGCCCAGCTTGAGATGCAAGCTGAAAGAATAAGATTTGCTCTTTTAAAATGGATTGACATTCTTTCCATTGAATTACAGTGAGCACAACTTTTGCAAAAGTCCATAATCTCTCTCTAACACACAAGTTGCATTCTCAGTAAACCGGTGAGAATGCAGTCTATCTCAGAGTACTGGCTGCTTGGTCTTCTCTTCCCAATAACGCCACTTAAATCTATGCACGAACATGCAACAAAAGCACGCCAGCGATATAACATCCACAGCAACATTGGTGGATTCTATCTGACATTTTCTGTACAAAAGCTTTACTCACTAAATTAATATAACTTGATTGTCTGAGCCTCTAGTTGTTTTTTTAATATAGAATGCACTGGTGGTTGTTGTAGCAACGGGCTCCTGTGTGTGAATGTACAATGTGTGTGTATCCCTTATCGATAAGGCTGCACAGAAACAGACACAGTCAGACCTTGAATCAGAGCATCTCGATTCTCCCAAGTAAACAACATGGGCCTTATGATGGAGATGATACAGGTCAGGGACTGATTGCACTAGATTGGAGAATCTTAAACAGCTTGCCTTGCTAGAAGGATTTATTACATGAATTGTCTTAAAGAAACTCAGCGTGGGTCAATATTACAGATGCCTGCTGAAAGTCTTAACTATGGGGTTCTAAAAGCTGTGACTTCTAATGGGTCCCACAGGATCTGAAGCAGACCAGGCCTAGTCTAGTGTTTGCAACGGGGATGGGGATGAGATCTCCCCACGTTCCATTCCTGCTCCCCTATGACCCGTGAACTTGCTTTTCAGTGCAAGGGCAACTCAGAGTTTGGAACCTCGGCGCACTCGGTAGTGCGCAGCCTGGTGGGATGGAGGTAGTCGCAACAAACTAAAGCTATACAATTCCTCAACTCGATTGTCACTGTCAATCTTCACAAACTCCAACTGAACTGTTACTAACCATGCCAGGGTGTTGATAATATAGTTCTCGGTACAAAATTGATTATAGGTTTTTTTTAAAAGACGAACAACAAATTATTGAAATAAAACCAACTTATATATGATGTTAGGGTAGATAGGGTAGATAGAGAGAAACTATTTCCGCTGGTTGGGGAGTCTAGGACTAGGGGGCAAAGTCTAAAAATTAGAGCCAGACCTTTCAGGAGTGAAGTTAGGAAACACTTCTACACACAAAGGGTGGTAGAAGTTTGGAACTCTCTTCCGCAAATGGCAATGGATGCTGGGTCAATTGTTAATTTTAAATCGGAGATTGATAGCTTTCTGTTAACCAAAGGTATTAAGGGATATGGGCCAAAGGCGGGTATTTGGAGTTAGGTCACAGATCTAATTGATCCCATTGAATGGCGGAACAAGCTCGAGGGGCTGAATGGCTGATTCCTGTTCCTATGTTCCTATGTTTGATGTACTTGGTTAAGAGATCAAATACATATAATTATATGATTGTTTAAATATTAAATGCTATATTAAATGCGAGGCCCAATTTAATCCTATGACCAACCCGCAAAATGATTTGTGTTGCCAACTGTACGGGCTGCCAAATGTGTCAGAAGCTAGTTAGTTTCCTTTTGACTGGCCGAAGTGTGATTTCATTTCGACAGTAAAAACCAAACTAACTTCATTCATTTTCACACGAGCGCCAGCCCTGTCATTGCAGTGAACTCACAACAATGAAAAGGAGACTGGTGGAGGGAAAAACAAAGGCAGAGAGAGAGACCCTTTAAAAAGTAAACTTTGTTGAATACTCGGGTTGAACAGCCACAGAAACAAGTCCACAGTTAATATGGCGAGCGGGATTACTTTATTTAGTACATTAGCAGTGTGTGTCGTTTACATTGATTGAGGCCATGTAATCAAAGTGTTGCAGTGTTATTCTGGCGTGGGTTGGGGATTGGGAAATTCTAATTGTCGGCAACCATTCACTTACACGTAAGACATTGAATGTATTTATATATATTTAACAGATAAAGATGTATGGCCGCGTTTAATCCCGGCTGTTAACAGCTGTATAACCGTACCGCTAAGTCGGTTTTCATTGTCCTATTCTGTTTGTTTGGTATTATTGTGATTTACTTATTGCCGGGCAAAAACCCCTGACAGAGGGAGCGCCTCAGTCGCCGGTGCCGTCCCCCATCCTCGGTGACAGGCAAATGATTGGAGGCATCAGCGCTCAACATTCCGGTAACTCGCGCGAGTCACTGCAACAACAAAGACAGACAGACAGGCAGACAGACAGACAGGTCGGTAGGACTCAAGGGGTGAACGACACTCGCCGAATGTTACAGCGGGGCAGCGACTGTCGCAGCAATGGCTGAAACCCGGATACACCACACAAGCGCACACGTGATTGAGAAAGAAGACTTTTGTCAAGAGAAAAAAAAAATCGCTGTATTTCATTTTAATGTAAGGAGAGCTAAATCACATGGCTTTCGGCAATGGGTTGAAGGAGACTCCGGGAGCTGTCATGTAGTAAACATACAGATCAAACTGTTACTTCCGCCAACTTAAAAAAAACCCTGTGCACATCATTAACTCGTTCCTCAACACCTAATATCAGCCCTCATGATCAGCTGGTGGGGGAGGGGGTGCAGGGGGTGGGGGGGAGAACAACATCAGCAACTTTCACCTTACAGCAGACAACATAGCAACGCTAGCCAGCGTTTCCATACAATGTACAGCCGCGCCGGGCGCGCTAGTATTTCTCGTCCCTTGTTCCTAGGGTTAACATACAATTCTCGTTCCTGGGAGCTGACAAGCGCTCCTCTCTCTCGGCTCTCTCTAGTTTTTCAATCGCCGAACGAGCTGTTCTCGTATTTCTGCCCTCATTTGATTTACATGCTTGGCGGGGGGAGGGGGGGTGGTGTGATGGGTGAGGGGTCCATGTGTAATATACAGAGAAGCGCTCACCTTTCTAGTAACGAGACATACACATGTAAACACACACACTCACTCAAGCCTCCATCTCGAGCCGAAACTTCACGCACCCTCTCTCTCTCTCTTTATTATATATATAATTTTCTGTATGTCAATACCGAACTCGCAGCCGCAGCAAATCTCCAGCCAGCCCCACCTCCCCCCTCAAACACAAATATTCCCCGTTTCGAAAAGCGAAAACTATTCTGGTCGCCACTTCACGCCCAGCTTTCAATCTTAATTATAGCTAGCCGCTGTTGTTAGAAACTGAGCAGGAGAAGAGTCGCTGCAGAAAGCGGGCGCGTTCTTTAAAATATCTTTTTTTTTAAATCACGGAAACTCCAAAATGACAAGAGCTTCATAAAACATGACATTAACTCCACAAGGTGCAAACTACAAGCAGATTGAAATTCAATGTCATGCCGTCTCCCAGGTTACACTCACTGGGTTGCACACAATAATCTATCAATCCTATCCATACATTTTCACAGATATATTTTAACTTATTTCTTCTTTATAAGCTAGAGGCAACCGCGGCAGGTTTGAAATGGCTCATACCTCGGAAGGGCTTATAGTGTCTAAACTATATACATCAGGAAAAAAAATCTATCTATACAGTCCAAAACACACAACACGTGCATTAAAAAACGCGATTCATTACAGTTTCGTTATAATCAGTCAGAACTGCAGCCATGCATTTGGGTAGAAGCCTCCTGGTTTTGTGCCGACTCGGGCTCGATATAAATCTGTTCTGAGCCCTTCACAAACATAAATAAAAAATATTAATAAACGTGGCCAGAGTCTCTGTACTTCCCTTCCCCCCTTGACCCGGCTATCTGTAAAGATTTAGCTCATTCGAGCAGGCTTTGCAGAGGGGGCAGCGAGCCACGCCGACTTGCAAGTATTTCAAGAAAGGACACGGGCAAAATAAGTTCGTAAAAGCGCCGGGCTCGGCCGGATCGCCGCTGGACTCTCGCAGTGACAATCTGCACAGTCTGCAGATCGCGATTCTATAAAATCGTGGCGGTGGGCACCCGGGACAAAGTTTAAATCGTGCGCAATATTGGGATGGCCAGATCTCACTCAGCGCACGAGGCTCGCCGAGCAGGACGCACCGTCTTTTCGAAAGCTCTCCCCGGTAATCCGAAAGCCAAGCCGAACTCAAAGTGAGCCAGGGTCAGAAGCCAAGAGTGTGACCTTCTCAGCCGTGCTGGCCGAGGCTGGCTAGGGTTGGAGAAAGCAGCGATTTGGAACTTGAGAGAGAGAGAGAGAGAGAGAGAGAAAGTGTCTCGGCGTCTGGAAACTCGGCAGCGTTTAAAAGGGGGAGAGAGAGTGAGAGAGAGAGAGAGAGAGACAGACAGATCGGGCTGCCAGGAGCCAAGCACTGTGCACAGGGACCCAACTGCAATTCTGCAACAAATGCACCCAGGGCTGGCTGATGGGCTGGGCTGGGAGGCGAAGGGGAGCGCCTGGGTTCAGTCTCAGCGGCCGGGGCCAGAACGGGCAGCGGAGCAACGGGGACAATTGGCAGAAAAACAATGAAAAGTAGCAGGTCGGTGGAAATGAATTCAAGGCAAGCGGCCATCTTGAAATGGAAACAGCAATAGGATGTCAAGCGAGCTCGCACCACTAATTTTCGTTCAACTGAAGACATCTGGCGGGCGGCTGGCCCCGTCTCCCGGGCCGGTGGGAAAGCAGAATATTTGTTAAAGCGGCCCTTACCTGATCGCCCGGCGCCCGCCGTCTCTGGTGCCAGTAATCGAGCAAAGAAACAGTGTTTGGTCAGAGCTCTTACTACAGGCTCCGCGCACAAAATGGCTTTTTTTTCAGCTCCTGATCGACCGCCCCGTTTGATCACGTGGGTTCATTCCTTCAGGGTGTCCAGAGGCAGAAATACTGACTGAGAAAGGAAAGACTGAGAGAGAGAGAGAGACTAGACAGACAGACAGACAGACACAGAGGGAGACACAGAGGCAGAGAGACAGAGACTGGGAAGAGAAAGGCTGAGAGACAGGCAGACAGAGAGGGAAACAGAGACAGGCAGAGACCCACAGACAAACACACACACACACACATACACACACACAGGCACATAAACTGTGACTGAGAAAAAAGATTGAGACACACACACAGACACACAGACACACACAGACAAATAGAGACTGAGAGATTCAAACAGACAGAGACAGAGAGAGAGAGACAAAGACAGGAAGAGTGACTGAGAAGAGACTGAGCGAGAGACAGACACAGAGAGAGAGAGAGAGAGACAGGCACACAACGGAGGAGGGGGCAGGTTGCGGAGCACCAGTATTAAAAGACAAAGGTTAAAATGTAACATTTTATAAAATATAAACCCTTGGATATTATGCAGATCAATACTTACAAAATAAGGAAAAGGCGAGTTTTACTTGCCCCTTGTATTGTGTGTGTGCGTGTGTGTGTGTGTGTTATTCACCCCCAACATCATAAGTGGTTTGGGGCGTGTAGATTAATAATTAGATGTTTGAAATTGGGGTGGGTGCCCGCTTTGGTGGTGGGGGGGGGGGGGGGTAGACGCTGCTCTTAACACAGTGCAAAGGTACAGATCAGAATTCACCCTGAATCGCCGCTTGACGTTTCTGTAACACTGTAGATACACACGGCAGCACCTGAACATATGGAATTATTAATCACTCTACACTCCTGAATCCCATATAATCGGCGTTGAGTTCATTTATTCCACCCACACTACAAGCACTGGACACTTTCACCTTAAAGCCTGCCTGTGAATATTGGTATTATTATTTTTTGCGTGCTACCATTTCAAACAAAATACAACCGCGGGCGGTGCCTTAGCAGTATATATATATATATATAATATATATTAGGATGCCATAAAAATCCAATAAAGGCCGCTGCCCAACTAATGCTGAGTGTGTCGATTAATGAACCATTTTTCTGATTTTTAATTTTTGGCCGAGATCGATCCAGACCAATTTCTAATCGGAAATATTTATAATCGGTTTAACGGTTTAGTCCAAGACAAGACGGGCGTTTTGCCATGCGGAAGTTGTGAGTTTCAGGGCGCCAGCAAGTCAACTTCCAGTTATATCAGTGACATATTATATATTTATATTACATATAATATTGTGCGTGGAGAGAGCGCGCGCCAGACTCATCCGGTTTCACGCGAGTTTCCTACTTGACACGAAAGTAAATGAGGAAGAAGAAACCTTTTTAATGGACGAAATTTGTTAGCGAGCTCGGGATCCCAAACAAACATGGACTGAAACATGTGAAACCTGCACCGCAGTGACCCATGCTGAGGCCTTAGACTCTTTGCGTTTTCCATCGATTCCCTCGAAGCCATAGGATTTCCCCTTCTGTTCCACCGCAACCTCAACCTGACAGGTTCAGAATCCCCCCACCCACCCACCCAGCCCCTCACTGAGCAAATACATGATCTCGCTTTACTGTGCTGATTTGGGGGTGGGGCGGGGGTGGGAGGGAGAAGGTGGGGTGGTGGAGAGGAGGGGGGCGGTGACACTCAGTATGATTTTAAAAATGGACCAGCAATTGAAATCCTCAACCAAACAAGAAGAGATCCACGTACATTAACTGATAGGCGACATGAAACGACAAGAGGAGCAACTGCGACTCTAAGAATGACACATTGCCGATTAACAAATACATCCCAGATTCAGTGCCTTCCAGGTACGGGACGTCTTTTAAAAAAAAAAATATTTCTTCTACTGCACAGTTTCGGTTCTAAACTGTGACTATTTGAATAGACCACACTTCAGATGGACACTGACCCCATTGTACATTCTTCAAGAATGTCTACTCCTCAAAACTATGTTCCTCTGGCCCCGGGAATAAATATGGTGGTTGGGTTCATCCGTACAGTTCTATCTGACTGAGGTTAGTTTAGATTCTTACAGCGTGCATCTTATTTTATGCAGCTAAATTCAAAGTGAATGTTGGGTGAAGTACAATTTTTGATAAGCTTTAAAATCTGGGCCGCTAAAAGTTCTCGGGAAGGGGTTTGCTCAAGAGCAGACCAAACAGGGCCAAGGCAAATTTAACAAATCTTTACCGCTAGCACTTGATGCCTGGTTCGTCGGGGTCTTACTTCATTTGGCACGTTGCTCAGATATCAGATTGATCCTCGTTATAGCCAAACTCATCACTGCTTCATTGAGACAATCTGATGCATGAATGGGGCGCAACTTAAAACCGCGAATGTTGGATACCGAATTTAAAAGAAAAACAATGATGGAAATGGACAGCAGACCAATTGGCACCTGGAAGCGAAAGATCGGTGAATGTTTGGGAGACCCTTCATTTGAAAAGTAGCACCTCCCCATTCGGAACGTCAACCTATCTTTTCCTTTCACATGCTGGCCGACCCGCTGTACAATTCCACCGGGTTCTGCTGACCAGTGACCGGGTTCACTTTCTCCCAATTAACAAGCCAGGGACCAAAGCACGTACTATGTGACATAACCTTTGAGTCTTTTAGACCTGCGTTCAGTTTAATAACTACAGAATAGTTCAAACAGTACCCGCCCCTTTTTGTGTCGAAATAGCAACGATGAAAGCGATTAGCCTCCCATTTCCCCTAATTACTCCACAATTATCAAACAGTTTGAAATATAATTCCACATTTTAATTACAGAATTCGGCTCGTTAATGATCCCGGGTCTAAGTCACTGCTAGTGTACAGCAGACGCTGATCGGTTGATTTTGAATTTATGATTTTGACAGCCTGGTGGGGGCGAGACGTCGAGGGATTAAAGAATCGGTGGTCCGGGCAAAGTGGGCATTCCCGACTACATGACCGTGTACACGGCGCGAAACCAAATGGTGCTTCCAACTTCGCTGTTCTTTCATTCCTTTGTCTCTCACACGAAATATTTATGTTGTTCCTTTAGGTCCCCCCCCCCCCCCCCGCATCTACACCCTTACTGGCAGACCGAGCTAGTGATGTAATCGTGGGTGAGGTCATGGGAGTAAATACATCACAAAGTTGTCAACCAAGTAACAATTAACCCAACATCCTCCAGTTAGCAGTTAAACCAATTGTCCAATCGCGACACTAGTTCAACCAGCAAATGCCGTTCAACCTTCAGCAACTTCTGACGACAGCCACCTCAGAGCAAGTCCAGGTCAATATTTATCCCTCAACTAACATCACTAAAAAAAAGCTTTTACATCTTAAAATCTGTTACATCTCTAACTTTTCCCCCCCAGTTCTGACGAAGGGTCATCGACCTGAAACGTTAACTCTGTTTCTCTCTCCACGGATGCTGCCTGACCTGCTGAGAGTTTCCAGCATTTTCTGTTTTTATTTCAAATTTAAAAAAACAGATGACCTGGTCATTCTCTCGTTGCTGTTTCTGGGAGCTTGCTGTGGGCAAATTGGCTGCCGCGCTTCCTACATTACAACAGTGACTGCACTTCATGGTTGGTTGGGACATCCTGTGGTCGTGAAAGGGGCTATAGCAATGCAAGTTTATCGTTCAAGAAAAAGATTCTGCCCTTGAAAGTTGCCTGTTTATGTCTTCTGGTGTGCGAGCATGATTAATGGGCAATTATAGTTAGGGTGTGCGCCACATATTTTGAGAGTTTGACGAGCGACGGATTACGTCGTTCTATTGGTCCAGGCCAACTCTATTTGAACCTGCTATGACACTCGCAGTGACAATTCTGGCGCCTTGGGCAATATTCATTCGCTCACGGAAACCCCGCCAGCCTCCAGTGGAATTCATGAACAAATAAAATATACAACTGAATATGTATCACACAATGCCGTCACTCCCCTTTAGCTTCCAATCCTTCTAATTTGCCCAACCAAATGTGGTTAGTGCTCTCTGAAATGCTCTCACGTTTTCTAAGGTCCAAATGTTGTTACCTAAAATTACGGATTGTTTCCTACTCTAACTCATTCTTTCCAACGACCCCAGAACTCCTTCCCTCCTCCTTCAGTGTTTCATTCCCCCTACAACCTTCATCATTGTAACAAAACCAAGCTTGGCGTCACCTATGATAAATTCCTGATTTAACTCTTCATGAATTTTCCAGAGTATTTTTTTCCCTTTATTGGCCCTGGGTTTTTTTCTCAGGTTTTTTTTTGTCTCTGCCTGGAGATTGCCGGGGGTTGGTTGGGGGGGGGGGGGTTGGAGGGAAGGAGAGGAGGAGGAGGGATGAAGTGTTTAGTCGCGATGCTCCGGCCCTCATGGTGTGGGGCAGGCTGGATGGACCAGCTGGTCTATTACTGCCCGTCAATCTCGGATGTCTGTCTGGTGCCAGGACGCTACAACTCGGTTTCTCGATAAAAAAAAAATCACGCACGTATTTTACTTGCTATGCCCTAGTTAAATATATCCCAACATTACAACATTTCCGACATTACAACAGTGACTACACTTCATGAAGTACTTCATTGGTTGTAAAGCGTTTTGGGACGTCCCGAGGTTGGGAAAGGCGCTATAGAAATGCAAGTCTTTCTTTCAATAAAATAAAATGATATAGCTACATAACTCAAATTGAAGAAAATGTTTTCTTCTAGTTAAATTGCCACCAATCGGCGTTTATAACTTTAGCTTCAACCAAACGGTCCAACATTTTATTATGGGAATAAAGTAGCTGGATTGAAATATGATGGAATCACGTCAATTACGAAGAAGGAACTTTTTGAATTAATGGTTGTCAATCTTTATGCTTGCAACGCCATTTCACTGAAATCTTGAAATGAAGGTGTTGCTTGTTCTACTGTACATTGCTTGTCCTGTGTTTAACACTGTCTCACGTGTTCCCATTCAGCCTGCAATCCGATCAGTGTTGTTGCCTTGATGTATGGAACCGGCACCACTCAACTTGCACGTGGATCTCAGTTCCGCACGGACCGTGGGTGCTCCGGTACATTGCACGAGTGGCCTGTCTCCTTTGGAGAGAAGGAGTCCAGAGACAGTAAATGTCACAAATGACAAGTTCCAGCGTGCATGTTTCAAAATACCGTCTGCAGTTAGGACCTTATAGGGGCTGCTATATGGTAATTGTGTTATAAATTGACAACCATCCTGCACTCACTCGGCACTGTCAGGAAATAACGAGTTGTTCTATTTTTCCAATGCACATTATTTTAATCAGGTGAAACAGTTCTGAAAATTCCCAGAAAAGATGGGAAGCGAACGTTCCGGCGTGTCAAGCTACTGTTATTGTGGGACGATTTTAAAAATGAATTTTATTTCTGTAAGTGTTCTGTGATAATTGGGGGACATTATGAAGAGTTTAAAAGTAGCCGGTAGGATGGAGTTTTAATAGCACCTTTGCCTCGCCCTTCTCGCACAGTCCTGTACAGTACAACTGAACGCTGGAAACATATTGTATTTCAGAAGGATAAGGCAGGAATGCCGGTGAATTTCAACAGAGCTTCCGCCATTTTCTATTGATTTTCAATGTCGTGCAAAGCCATGATATGGCTGAGAGGAGTAATGTTAATAATCCAATGTAGTGTGAGCACACCTTTAGTGCTTCTTCGCCAGGCTTGGTCCGCTGGTTGCTTGGATTGAGACTTGGAATTAAAATATCAATTAATGATTTTCTATTTTAAAGAAATCTACTATATTTTATTTTTTAAACATTGAACGCGTCCTTGTCGGTTTTTTTTATTACAAGTAATGTAAAACACAAACCTACCCTACTAGCATACATACATTAATACAGCGTCTATTTTAAGCTGCTATAAGCTGTGGCGTTCCAAGTCAATGGGAATTTCCAGCTCTGCATTACAAGGTTTCATAGACGCCGCATTCCGACGGCCTTTTCTCCAAATGCCAACAAGGAATTCAAAACAACACTCTTATGTTTCATGGGCGCTGGATTCGAAGGATTGATAGGTCGGGCGCCTCGAACATTTTCACCCCATATGAAACACATTAAAAAAAATAAACGCCTTTAATTGGCTCTAGTTAATATTCCAGTAACTCTCTTGATTCTGTGATGTTTCTTAAGCTTCCCGCAAGTATGTGCTTTAGATTATATCCCTCCCATCACACAGTCTGCCCCAGTTTTATTTGGTACTTTGCTAATAGGAATGTTGATTCAAAAGACTCTCATCCCCCCGACCCCTCTCCCAGACAGGGACCCGTTCTCCCCAACATATTCTGCAGTAGTTGCTGATCAGGGACAAAGGGGGAATCATTTTATTTGGCACCATTTTTGCAAAGGGCCATTCTTCTCTTTAAGAAGCTGCGCTGCTAGATCTCGGTGTTAATAAATGGACGGCTGTTGGAGGTTGGGATGATAAAGAAAGGGGCCGGGTGTCACTACTGGCGCATGCCTCTCACAGGGGGACTGTTTTCATGACCCCAAGTGCCCCACAAGCAGGCAAATTCCTCCATTGTTGACAGCAGGCATTTAAAGCTTCATTCACTGTTTTCTTCTTGTCTTCAACCCGTCCAATGCATTTACATTTCTCGCGCGTTACTTCCAGTTGATTTGCTATCTGTCACTGTTTCTCCCCCCCCCCCCCCCCCCAATGCATGGTGTGATACAATGGCTTTCTCTCTTTCTCTCTCTCTCTCTCCCTCCCCTCTCTCTTTCAGCAGTGACTGGGCTTCAGACGGCTTTGGAGGGACTGAGCAAGTTCCGCCTCTCTCAGCCTGATTTGTCCGCGTTTAAGAAGAGCGAAAGCTCTGTATGGCTGATCACGGAGTCACTCTCAGCTTTTGTGCCTCTCTCCAGAATACTCCAGCCTTTACCCAAAAATAATTAGAATGGCGCTGCACCCATATAAAGTGATAGATTGGAAGATTTTTTTGGTCCTAATTTCCTTGAACTGTGTCGAGTTACGGAGATATCCAGCAATAAGCTGGAGTTTGCCCGAATCAGAGAATGGTTACAGCGCAGTAGGAGGCCTTTCGGCCCGTCGAGCCCGTGCCGGCTCTCTGAAAGAGCACTTCAGCTAGTCCCGCTCCCCCGCCCTTTCCCCGGAGCCCTGCAAACTTACTGTAAACACATAAATATTGGAACAATGACATAATATCTATTCCAGTCCCACACTCCGCGGTGGGAATTAAACACTGGGTTGGTTTCCAGGAAGTGGGCAATATAAAATATTGAAGAATGATCATGGAGCGCGACACCTTGCCTCGTAGGCACTTTTTCATCTCTGTTTTTGGTAAAGGTACCAAATGCCATTGTAATCGAGGTTTCAAGGATTTCAACCGCCCTCAGCGAGTCCAGTTCTCCATGTGGCAGCCTGTCCCCACCCGTGACCCTCCCTCAATCCGCCCAGAATACCTCCCCCCGCCCACCCCCCGTAGCTTGTTATCTCCATGAGGTTGCACAGAGCCCTGTTTCTCTCCCGATACCGGGGCTCTTTCCACGCACTGTGGTTCTAGCACGGCTACCCTTCCACCCACCCCCCGAAGCCAGGGTTTCTCTCCCCGATTGTTGCTTCCCAATCGCTCCCCCTCCTCTCCACCCCCCCCCCCATCACGACCCACAAGTCGCTTTTTGAGGTCGCTTTACTCCCCAGGAAAGCTGCTTCTCTCCCGGAAGCCAGTTCCACGATCGCTTGCTTCCCTGTCGGAGGCCCCCGCTCTTCAACAGACCCTCGCTTAGCTCGGTAAAGCTACTGGCCAGAATCGCCGTTCGTCATTATTATTAACCGCCGTGTGGTTTTGACCCTATCCCAGTAATCCAATCAGCCGCATTTGTGGAAACACAACCCCAGTTTCCAGGTTGCTGACGATCCATATCATATCCTTCACTTTCAATATGAATTAATTATTACAGTCACGAAGCGAAACTGAAAATAACATTGGTCCATCTACAACTATTAAAAGCGTCGTGGCTGGGCGTGGAGTTTAGTACCAGGCAACACGAAGCATTAATTTCATTTCTAAATTTATAAAATGCAGCTCGTTGAGGTGCAGAATGTGTCACACAGTACACACGCTGGATTAACAGTCTACTGCTCTATGTACTCCACTCTGACTGCCGCACAACCGCTGCTACAACATCGGTGAGAATAGAACCAGGTTTACTACTGCAGCTGGCGAGCAAAGCAATCCGCGAGTTAGCAGAACTCATACCACAAAGAGAGAGGAAAAAATATAACTAACATTCAAGTACTTTACGGAGTTTCTGTTCATGTCTAGAATGAAATATACAGTGCAACATATAGGGCTCTGACTAAGATTCTGCTTCATGTTAGACCTTATTCATGAATAACATTGGCTGTAAAGCGCTTTGGGGCGTCCTGAGGTCGTGAAAGGCGCTATAGAAATGTAAGTACAAGAGCAAAATACTGCGAATGCTGGAAATCTGAAATAAAAACAGAGAATGCTGGAAATACTCAGCAGGTCAGGCAGCATCTGTGGAGAGAGACGAAAGGTCATCGACCTGAAACGTTAACTCTGTTTCTCTCTCCACAGGTGCTGCCTGACCTGCTGAGCGTTTCCAGCATTTTCTGTTCTTATTTTATTTAAATGCAAGTCTATCATTCTTTTTTTTCTTTGGAAATGAAAGTTAAAAGTTTATCCGCAGATTGTGTATTAGGCGAATACTCCCTCTTGTATTTTCAAACAGCTCCTAATTGTTGTATGTTTATTTACAGCCGAATTTGTCAAACGTTTGCTGCCCAGCTATCCACGGGCTAAAAGTTGAACGATTTCTAGGGGCCGAGTTAAGCATGACATCATAAACCAAGAGACGGCGGATTCGTGCAGCCGGCGCTATTTTTGAAATAAAAGGTTTAACTTATGGAGGATCCCGATGAGGTCGGGCTTGTAAGCAGAACCTTATGTGAAGACAGCTCTTCAAACTTTACAATTTGAAAACAAAACAGATTAACCCTTCAAGGATGGCCGTGCTGTTTCAAAAGTCATAAAGTGTACAGTACAGACAGACCTCCCTGGTTCTCCATATCATGGTCGCTGTTGTGTGCCCCTGTTACTTGTAACAAAGCAGCTCAATAGGACATTCGTGCCTTCTCCATTCAGAGAATCCTTGATATAATTGACCCTGGTCCAGGTAAGTTTGCAGATAAATGCCAAGAGATAATCCGAATCAATTAAGAGGTCCTAAAATATGCCCTGTTACTCGGCACTTCGTGGCTATTATTGAAGATAAGACACAATGTGTGCCTATTATTAATACACCACGCAGCCATTACACATATTTCAGACATTCCTGGCAGAAGGTTTGAAGTATTGAAGCGTATTGTTACGAACATACGAGATTGACGGGCAGTAATAGACCAGCTGGTCCATCAAGTCTGCCCCACACCATGAGGGCTGGATCATCGCGACTAAACACTTCATCCCTGCACACCCCCACCTCCCTTGTATTCCTAGTATTCCCAGGCGGTCTCCCAGGAAGGAGTTAAAACATGGCAGATAGCTGAAAAGAAATCAACCGCCCTTTAGGTTGGTAGGTTCATAAGATATTTAATAATATATATATAATGTTCATTATGTAGAGCTGTTTTTGCTCCAGACAACATCCAAACTATAGTACGTCGTCGAATCAGTTATTGCAATGAAAAAATATTGTAAATAGTTAACAGGGTTTCCGCTAAAATTAATAAGCGGTTGGAAGTATGTGATGGGCCAACGATTAATGATAAAGGCGGAAGCCTGGTGAATTCCATTATTTAAAGAATCACAACTATTTCCACTAGCACATTCTACATGCCCTGCAACAAGTATTTTGCAGTTAAACTCTTCATTAGGTCTCTCCAAGGAACCTTCAGCTACTGAGAGTTCACTAGGATGCCCTGGTAATATTTTGCTTCGAGCAATGAAATATTTTCTTTATTTACTCAGGGAAACTAAAACATTATTAGTGTGATCTACGCGAATGGGGAGTCCACTTACAAAGAAAGAAAGACTTACATTTCTATAGCGCCTTTCACGACCACCGGACGTCTCAAAGCGCTTTATAGCCAATTAAGTACTTTTTTGAAGTGTAGTCACTGTTGCAATGTGGGAAACGCGGCAGCCAATTTGCGCACAGCAAGCTCCCACAAACAGCAAGGTAATAGTGACCGGATAATCTGTTTTTTGTGATGTTGATTGAGGGATAAATATTGGCCAGGACACGGGGACAACTCCCCTGCTCTTCTTCAAAATAGTGCCATGGGATCTTTTACGTCCACCTGAGAGAGCCTAATAACTCAGTAATGTAAGGAAACTCTACTTTGTTTCAAACCTCTGGGTCGTTCTTTATGCTTTGACCCATTTAATTCAATTATAACATTTTCTTGTTATTAATGAACGCTCTATTATCCTATTAGTTTTTGGGGGGGAGGGGTTGTAACCCCTCTAATACTTAATTTGGTAAGTATTTCTCAATTTCTCTTTTATAAATGAACCAAATGTAAATGCACTTTCCAATTTTCTATAAACTTCTTGAGAAAAGGATAGCCGCTCATATTCTTGGGTAAACTGCATCTCTCGCATACTGTGGCCGTGCTATTTTGTTTTCGCAATGGCTGCACACAGTAATAACTTTTTTTGTCAGTTTATGTATTGTCATGTCTCCTTCCCCTGGCAGATGAATTGCCTGGTTAGAAAATAATTTTAGACTTGAAACCCCCGCAAAGAAGCCGCAGAGAACAATCTGAGAATTTTTTTTTATGTTCATACAATTTTAAATAGATCTGGTTTTGATTGCTGGATGCCCAAGAGAAAACGAACGACTACATCTTGAACTCAATAGAAGTTCGCGGGAGTTCCAAAGTCTACAGTTCTCAGTTGGATTGCTAAGCAGTGTCCCATCCACTTCCCACGTTTTCCCGAGGGTTAACAGAAACAGATGGCTGCGGATTACTGCCGACACTCACATCACTTTCAATCTATTGATGGGAAACCTCAGTTTCATTTTGTAATGTTGTAATGGTGGTGGTGGGGTGGGGGGGGGACAGGTCATAGAAACATAGACATAAAAACATAGAAGATAGGAGCAGGAGTAGGCCATTCGGCCCCTCGAGCCTGTTCCGCCATTTAATGAGATCATGGCTGATCATCCAAACTCAGTACCCTGTCCCTGCCTTCGCCCCATATCCCTTGATCCCTTTAACCTTAAGAAATATATCTAACTCCTTCTTGAATATATTTAATGAATTGGTCTTCACTGCCTTCTGTGGCAGAGAATTCCACAGGTTCACCACTCTCTGGGTGAAGAAATTCCTCCTCATCTCTGTCCTAAATGGCTTACCCCTTATCCTTAGACTGTGACCACTGGTTCTGGACTCCCCGACCATCGGGAACATCCTTCCTGCATCTAGTCTGTCTAGTACGATAGCAAAATACTGCAGATGTTGGAAATCCGAAATAACAACAGAAAATGCTGGAAAAACTCAGCAGGTCAGGCAACATCCGTGGAGAGAAATTTGAGTTGACGTTTCGGGTTGGACCCTTCTTCAAAACTGGAAAGAAAAGAAACTAGATCGGAGGCAGGGCTGCGATCGGACAAAAGAATAAAAGAAACAAAAGAAGTCTAGCTTCTAATCTCTTTTACTTCTTTTGTTTCTTTTATTCTTTTGTCCGATCGCAGCCCTGCCTCCGATCTAGTTTCTTTTCTTTCCAGTTTTGAAGAAGGGTCCAACCCGAAACGTCAACTCAAATTTCTCTCCACGGATGTTGCCTGACCTGCTGAGTTTTTCCAGCATTTTCTGTTGTTATTTCTAGTCTGTCTAGTCCTGTTAGAATTTTATAAGTTTCAATGTCCTTGTGTATATGTGTCTGTCTGAGTGGTGGGGACGGGGTGGGGGGGGGGGGGGGAGTGGGGATGTCCATTTCAAAACTCAAAACTTCCAGAGAAACTTCACTTTAACTTCTGTCCGGTACATACACCAAAACCGTTTCTCATTAGCATTGCATTAAACACAAAGAAAAACTCCGATGAGTAGCGGTCGACAATAATATCGGATTCAATTATGTTGGAATAGTGCAAGCGCGTTAATTGTGGCTGTTGGTCTGTGCCATACTTTCAACATACAACTTATGTTACTAGGCAGTTGCAGAATTGGTACTTCCATACTGCCACGCAGATGATGCCGTAAATGGCCAATCGGCGTTGTTGAACAAGTTATGACATAAAGCCCCAATCTTTAAATGTGTGTTTTGACTGCTGCATTAATGACGTCACAATTAATCAAAAATACCCAAAGTCAGAAAGGCTACAACAACAAAAAAATCTCTTCCCGATTTCAGAGTTAACTGATAAATTGAGTTTGATTGATGTAGGTGAGATCCCAAGCCTGCCTTTTGACACAATAACAGACACAGCGATGCAGAGACAGACGGGCCATAGCGAATATACAGCTGTTCCATCCCCTCCCCCATGCGCATATAGACAGAACTAATGCAGCCCGGAATCTCAACCCACGTTTTCTGCAAGTTTGCACCGGTCCATTTGGAACAAGAAAACTCTTATTTTGGAAATGCTGATAAAGTACGAAGATTACACGTCAGCATTTTGCAACAGAAACACACGTTAGTGGGGTTTTTTTTGTCTGCCTTTACTGATCCCCATGGGTATAAATGCCCTCGAGTACAGAATCAGCATTATTCCCTCCAGACAAAATGAAGTTATATGGAGAATATAATTTTTTGAAGTCGAAGGCTGATAAAAATAACACGGACAAAGCAATTACTATTAATACTATATGCAATAGGATTGAAAGAAATAAAACAATTTTCATTTATATAGCGCATTTATCTCAGAACGTCCCAAAGCGCTTTGAAGCCAATTAAGTACTTTTGAAGTGTAGTCACTGTTGAAATGTAGGAAACACGGCAGCCAAATTGAGCACAGCAAGCTCCCATAAACAGCAATGAGACAGTGACCAGATAACCTGTTTTGAGTGATGTTAAATAAGGGATAACTATCGACCGGGATACCGGGCGAACCACCCTGTTCTTCTTCGAGGTGCCATAGGATCTTGCAGGTTCACCCGAGAGGGCAGAGGAGGGCTCGGATTAACCTCTCACCCAAAAGGCGGCATCTCTGACAGTGTGGCACTCTGTCAGTACTGCCTTGAAGTGTCAGCCTGGATGATGTGCTCTGGAGTGGGACTTGAACCCACATCCTTCTAACTCAAATACCCGCGTGAACACGCGAACGTTGCTTTTAGGAAGGCTAGTTTCAGTTGAGAATTTCTATTGGGAAATCTAGGCGAAACATCAAAATTCATAGAGAAAACCAACACCGAGGTTGAAAAGAGTAGGCAAGAAGGAGGGGTAAGGTAAGAAATAGTGCTTAAGTGACACCAAATTTGGGTATTAAAAGCTTGTAGATTGTATAAGGAAGCGTAGAATGGAGGAGCGGGAGACTCCACGGTTGTAGGACATTGGGAAAGAATGATTAGCAGTGCATTGGGCTATTTTTGATTAAGCTGAAATAGGCTCCATCAGACTGCACTAATCGTGTCATAATAATAGGTTGACTTCATAAAAAGGGATTTGGATAAATACTTGAAGGAGAAAAAATTGCAGGGATATGGGGAAAGAGTCGGGGAGTGGGACTGACTGGATTACTCTTCGAAAGAGTCGGCGCAGGCTCGATGGGCTGAATGGCCGCCTTCTGCGCTGTACTATTCTATGATTCTATACTTCCCATTGTAGTCGAAGCTACAACGCTCCACTGTACACCTTGATTATATGATGATTCTATACAATGTCCGATAAATAGCTTACAGATACCAACAATAACCAAACACATTAAATTGCTTTTAGTGATGTTCAGTAAGTGTTGGTTGGAATATCTGAATAGATGACGTAGAGCAAGAGAACCTCGATGTCAATTAATCATATCTAGCCGCTTATTGCGTAGTCCATTTGAAGGGAAATGTGGCAGGCAAAGCGAGCACAGAGAATCACGATAGAAACGGGGTATGCTAAATGATCGCTCTTTAACTGTAGCATATATAGACTGCACTGGACAGTATGATCCAGTGTGCAGCAATACAAGTGAGGAAAACGCAATCCTGCCCTTTATTAAGAGGCTCAGGGTTGTGTAAATCGATTTGAGTATGTGGCAGTTCACCAGAAAATAGTCCATCCTCCGGTTACTGGTTTGAATGAGGATAAAGTGCCAACGTCTTCTGGAGCGTTTGTGCTGCAGTTGCGTCAAAGAGTTTTACTTGGCATTGTTCCATCCCTGTATTTGCGTTCTGGAGATAAGAGACTTTGCATTAAGTTAGCACAGGAGGCGGCGGGGGAAGGGCGAAACACATGTTGATTTATGTGCAAGGCATTTTCCCTTTAAAAAAAAATCAGGAGCTGCTAACTTTACTTTATGGGCGAGGAAAGCCCTATACATTCGAATCCATTTTGAAAATTCTTAGTGCTTTAATAACGTGCCGGATTTAGTGTATCACTAAACCCTGGGTCGCACAACCCTGTGCAGCAAGGTACTGCAATTGCGGGGATGCAATTTCCACGCTTATGTAGCATTGCCTTTTTGATTGAGGGTGATTTTCCAGGGTTGCCTCAGTTCATTGATTAGTATTTTTCACAAGAGTTAATCTCTCAAGGGGGTCAAAGTTCTTGGGCGTCTACGAGCTTAGACACTCCCACACGGATGCCCTTAAAGGTACTAACCTTGGACGCAGTTTAACCCGAATAATGAAGCTTCATGTAACTTACTGAACCATCTTTCCTAATGATGGTAACCATGTTCTCTCCTCTATGCTTACACGCGTTTTGAAGATGTTAAATTGTTAATATTGAAGCAGGGTTGAATGTTTGCACATTCTAATATAGAGGGGTCTCGCGGAAGGATTTAAACAGGTAACTTAGACTAGCAACACTTTTCTCTGCATCATATACAATATGCGCCATCTGGGTTTCCACTCTACCGGACTGAAAGTTCCGAATAGCGCGGAGACCAGAACCTGCACATTACAAAATGACATGAGTTTATATTCTGACATGCGCGGAATTTGTCTTATTCACGGTCTACACTGAAGGCACCAGGTAACCGCGGGGCAGGCTGAATCATCGGCTATTTGATGTAACTCTATTGCTTCTCCAATGCTATGCTGCTGATAAGCTTCGCGTGTAAATGAATGCTAGCCAGGGCACAGTTGACAGCGATCCTTTGAACACACTTCTTCAGGAACTTGGCGTCTGCAATTCGAGAATGTAAAAGCAGGCACCATAATAATATCATGGTTTTATAAAATGACTCGGGTCAAAGAATTTAAAATTGCATCTCGTTAACTTGAGCCCAATTAGTTTTGATGGAGTAAACATTTCTCTTGGCAAAGGTTATTTCTGTAATGAAGGGCTTTGCCGATATAAAATACCTTTCCAATAATATGATATTTGATAGACGTTCCTAACCGGACAGTGGCTTGAGACTGAATAAGCACTGCATCTCAATTGCCATGTCTACTTTAATCCTGCACTCTGTTTTAAGTAACGCCGTTAAGTTCAGAATGGCACCGGCGTTTGATCATGAGTTCTTCAGACTGACAAAGACGAATTTCTGGTTTGAATTTTTGCAGCTCAGCGCAGTCAAACTGATGCTTTAACTGGTGCTTTCCATTTAAAGCGCCCAGATTACTGGTTGAGGAGTGAATGGTTTTTTTTTGGGGGGGGGGCTAAATTATCACACAATTGTGGGGAAATAAAAGCTACCAAGCGAAACCCTGCCAACCAACACCTACAGGTAACAGCATGGAAAATGGGGCCTTTCCCCTTTACGGCCTTTGTCCTTATCTATTCCAATAGATGGTCATGCACCGAATATTAAACCGGGTTTCCAGTAATCTGGAGTCAACTACTCGCCTGACAAGCAGTTTTCGCAGAAAAAACCGGGCTCAAATAGAATTAAATATGACCAGAATGGAGGGTTACATATTTAACTATAGTCACTCTCATTTTTACAGTGCATCTGATGCACATAACGTGTTTGTCCGATAAATTCATCAGCACAAGTATACAAATGTTGGTTTCCTAATACATTGTCGCAGTTTTAAGGCTCTGCAGCCTCACAAATTGTTTTGCATTGTTTTTATTTAAAGGAAGTGTTTAAATAATAAACCGGAAGTACACCTGAATGCTCAGGATCAGAAACGTGTTAAATATTAAGCATCAGTTCTCACAATTTTCAATGGAACTGCTAGACTTTTTATTTCTTCTGATATTCAAGGTGTCTTACCACCTTATTTGCAGTTTCAAACGAGCCTTACACCGTGTACTTCATCAAAACCAAATATTGATGAAACTATTTGGATGGGAACCCAATGGATTCCGACCTTCATAAGCAGTCAATTGGATTCAAGCTGATACCAACTTCAATACCCTACAAGTTGGTATCTCGAGTAAGACTGTGTTCTACTTAGTAAGTAAACCACCGCAGCACTCGCTAAGCAGGATAAATAAACAATGAACTCCAAAAAAGAAAAAAAAGACTCGCATTTCTATAGCGCCTTTCACGATCACCAGACGTCCCAAAGCGCCTTACAGCCAATGAAGTACTTCTTGAAGTGTAGTCACTGTTGTCATGTAGGAAATTGCACTTTATTCCTAATACAAATTTCATTAAGTTAAAAAATATAATCAATTGTACATACAATCAAAAAAATGTTAAGAATACAGAAAAAGACCATTCGGCCGATCAAGTCGGCGCCGTATTTTTCTCCACAGGAATCTCCTGATCTAATGCCATTCTCCTGCTCTCCGCATGTTCTCTTTATATTCCTCTTTTTTGAAGCAACTACCCCATATAGGCTTCACCAATAGTATGTGGCGGTGAATCCTACATTCTAACCACTCTCTCTGTAATTAATTGGTTTCTAACCTGTCTGATTATTTGTTTATTTATATCTTAAATTTGTGCTTCTTGTTGACTTGTTCCAGTTACATGAAAACATGTCGTGGAACCTTTTTGAGAAAGAGCTGAATCATTAATGGGAAAATATTTAATTCTGTCGGAAACGAGACACAGGGGGTGGTCTTCTTACCACATCTGACAAAACATGAACAACAGTAACCACAATGTGAACACAAAGCTCTGTCAGTCACAGAATCCATATGGAGAAAGACAATACGCGGTATTCATGTATGATACCGCTATGTAGAAAGAAAGCACACATTGCCTGTACTGTATGTACAAGATCCTTAGATTATGTACATGATGTGTGTATCAGACCCGTAGAGCCTGCATATACTATATTTAAACAACACAAAACCATCAGCTTATGCTCTTAGTCTCTTCATAAAACCTGCACGCAGTTCCTTTATGAGATATCTACCAGACCATCAGACTAGGTGTAAGATAGAAGATCATACCAGGTGATTTCTGTACAGGACCGGCAGGTATTTATCGTGCGTATACTTGCATAAGATTAAATGAATACATTTTCGTTCTTCAATATCGTGTCCAGCGTTTTAAACCCATTGAATCCCAACTCACCACCTCCCATCAAACTAGGTAGACTGAACCAGCCAGGTCATTCTGCAAACTCGTGTCCTTTGTGACTATGCATTTCTCCAATTCTACCTCATAATAACCGGCGGGTAGATATTAAACACTAGATCTGTAGATGCTCACTATGATTTACTATCGAAAAGCTGCCCGGGAATTCTGTGTTCGGTGGGTTCATCGTGGTAGATGTTACATGTCCTTCTTCAAATTCCTATATATTCGCACCATAAGCACGTACACACTCGCTTAATAGACCAAAATCTTGTGTTTTCCAAAGGATGTTGTTATGAATTCTTGCTGTGACCAAGCATATTATATGCTGTAATTTAAAAGAAAGATTTTGAAATAATGCGCCACGTCAGTACAAAAAATATTACAGCACCTTCAATAAATCATAATCACGGCACCATTTCTAATTAAAACGGAGCCGCACACACACAAAGGGAAATATTTCAATTTGCAGTACTCAGGCTGTTATACCAGTCATAACATTGCATAGGCCAAAAAGACCATCCCTTTTTGTGAACAACACTGTATTTTCCGAATCAAGTGCTAACTAGAACTAAAGGATGTTATAGAAAGAAAATAAAGACTTGCATTGATATAGCGCTTTCCACGACCTCAGGATGTCCCAACGCGCGTTACCACCAATAAAGTATCTTGTGAAGTGTAGTCACTGCTGTAGTGTAAGGAAAAGCGGCAGCCAATTCGCACACAGCAAGCTCCCACAAACAGCAATGAAATAAATGGCCAGAGCATCTGATTTAGGTGTTGGTTGAGGGATAAATGTGGGCCTGAACACCGGGGAGAACTCTCCCCGCTCTTCTGCGAGTAGGCTTGTTTACGCCTACCTGAGAAGGCTTAACGTCTCATTCGAAAGGCGAGTTATGATAGAAATAGATTTGTGATGATATGGGCTAGTAAAACTTCTGCCTTGAATCGCCAAACTATGACTCGAAAGAAGGCCAAATCCCTATTGCAGCGATATTGAGAGTTTTGGCAAATATTAAAAGACCTGGGCATTCAACGTATCTGAAGCCAACTGGTTTGATGGAGCGCATAGGTAATTTGTTTTTTATATTTACAAAACTTTATTAGTCAACATTTTCAGAAATTATATTGAGTTTTGCTCAAACTGCTGTAAAAATCGAAAAGTCCATATAGACTTGGCAGAAGACTCAATGCCATGAAGTCTGGACAGCCACGGCGCCTTAATTTTATTCAAGGCCCTTTCAGTAAATGTTATAGTACATCACAGCAATATTTCTCAGTTGCTGCAGCAATATGTTATTATTTTTATTTTGGGTATAAAATGTACAACATTCTGCGGTTTCCCGCAGTACTGCTGAAAATAGGCTACATTGTTGTATCTCCTGTTGCTGCATGTTTGAGGAACGCCCAAAGTTAACACTAAGTTGACAGATGGAATAATGTGAGTCAAACCAGGTATCTCTCAGACGGAATCACATTTACTCCCTATTCCATTGGGAAGAAAAATTGATCGAACAACATATTTTGGTCTGTTCCAACAATATGTAATCATTGACAGGCGACCTTGGGTGAGATTGTTCAAGTGAACTCCGCCATGATCATACCTTCGCCAAGAAAAGGAGCAGAGGAACACTCTTTGTCAAAGTCTGAACGAGCGTTCGAGTAGTTTTAGACTTTAGATCCCGAAGGAGGAAATTCATTACAGGGATTCGAGCGTGGGTTATTCACCCAAGCTCACGGGTTTCTTGTACAAATCCAATTTATGCATGAGTTCCAAACACCCAGATAGGATTATCTGGAGTATGTCATGGAGTTGGCAGCTCAAATCCATTACATAACATTTCATCAAGGACAACATTTGTCAAGATATAAGGACAGTCTGTTCTGGGCAGCTCATTCCGTGGCTCAGTTGGTAGCACCCTCGCCTAGTGAGTCAGAAGGTTGTGGGTTCAAGTCCATACTCCAGCGACTTTAAGCGCAAAAAATCTAGGCTGGCGCTCCAGGGGAATGCTGCACTGTCGGAGGTACCGCCTTTCGGATGAGTTGTTTAACCGAGTCCCCGTCTGCTCTCTCAGTTGGACGTAAAAGATCCCACGGCACTATTTTGAAGAAGAGCAGGGGAAGTTATCCTGGCCAATATTCATCCCTCAATCAAAAAAACAGATTATCCGGTCATTATCACATTGTTCTTTGTGGGAACTTGCTGTGTGCAGATTGACTGCCGCGTTTCCTACATTACAACACTTCAAAAGTACTTCATTGGCTGTAAAGCGCTTTGGGACGTCTGGTGGTCGTGAAACGCGCTGTAGAAATGCAAGTCTTTCTTTCTTTTTAGATCCCTAACTCTGCCATTACAACATGATGTCATACAGTTAGTATTTTCTGATTATGCTTCCTTACATGGTTATCCATAGAATTAATCACTTCATGCCTCCTGAACATATTACAATGGGGGATGAAAGGTTCCACATCTTTCTCTTTCAGACCTGCGGTGCAGTCCCAGCATGTTCTATACTTAATTGAGTTATAATAATTCTGTGTTCGAACCTTCCTGTTCTGTTGCACTGATTCTTGATATCAGAAGTTATTGGTACTGATCCAATTCCATTGGTGTTAAGAATTGAGGTTGCGTAGTGTTACACAGCAGACGGGCAAGCCAGCATCAAAAGACTGTTTAAACTCTCAGGAATCCATTCAATTTCTAAATATATTCTGAATATTTCAGTGAGAGCACTCTGCATTGTGGGCACTTGTCACTTTCGAGTTTCACATTTCTTATATATTGATTCGATTGCATACGTTTAGGGGTTCCAGATCTATCGATGTACAAACTCAACTGCAAATCATGTGAGGGGAATCTCTCTTCTCGCGGGAACTGAGCAGTCTAACTACTGGGCACAATCACAGAGTTGCGGTGCCTGTAACGAACAAGAGTTGACACGCTGCAATAAATAGATCACAAGCTGCAAGGCAAGATGGTAGCCTAGGGATTCGCTTCTAGCTCGTTCTCCTTCTCTGATGTGCAGATGCAGCCCTCTTGACACACCATGTATGTTGCAAGAATTTACAATTCAACTTCGAAAAAAAAGACACGTATAATTATATCAAATCTGCTATTACGGAGGCGAGACTAAACTCAGTTGTCAATTTGACAAGAGATCTCCACCCACGCAATATAACAGATTCCAGCAATAGTAAGCAGTCAGTGAAAGGTACACAAATTAACAGATTAATAAAACTCCATATAAAAAATACCTCTTCCTTTCCAAATGTTGAACGGTGAAACCTGTTTAGAAGGAAGCTCCTTTTATAGGGAACAGTATCAATGTCCCAATGCTTTGTAAAGGCCCGAAACTGTTATAGATACAGTAAACTCCTGATATAATGAATTATTGTTGCCAAATACAATTACTGCATAGCACCAGATACTGATCTATCGTTGAGTTTCTAAAGTTTAAAGTCTATCATGGACCTAGGTCTCCCTCTCACTCTATTCCACATTTTAAATCATTTTTGAAAGAATAGTCATAGCAATTCGATTCGGGCGAGGAAACACCTTATTTTGCTGTAGATATATAGATACAGATGCTGAGGGACATCTTAATAGCCCCGAACGTCACGATGTAATATTGGACAATTGGGATGTTTTGCTTCCGATTGAGAGCAGTCTTGAGCACATTTAGGACTTACAGAGCTAGAGTTTTCAATTTCAAACTCATTTCGGCTGTTGGGCTAAAAACGAGCAATCGGCAAATCATTGAAGTAGGACATATGGGCACCGACTTGTTTTGTATTGTGGAAGATAATCACTGGTTTGAATTGCCCGCATTTCAGTGCGAAACAGCCAGCTGCATTCTGATTTACGTCGTTTTCTCGCCTTGGCTCTGCCCTCCACTATGGGACTCGGTATTTCATCTCAGTTTCTCAAATAAGTCAGGTAGTTTCTGTCAGATAGAAAGAAGGGAAGGGAATGGTGTTGCATTTCTGGGGGGCGGGCGGGGGGGGGGGGGTAATGCGTTAAGGAGTGGTGGTGGCGAAACTCTCTCCACATTGTGTTTCTTTATTCTCGCTATCTTCATTTTATGACATGAGACCAATTTCGGAAAAGGGTAACGAATGTTAGTTCGTGTTAGCCTAATGGGATAGCAGTGGAACTGTGTCCTGCGGGAGTTACCAGAGAGTGCAGTGGGAGCAACTGTTGACTGAACAACACGCCCTTCCAAAGAGGAGTAACTCCAATTTCCAAATATTCCAATAATCAAACTGAGTCCATTCCACCAACTCTGGATGCATGACCCTTCAACACGCAGAAATAGATTAGGTAGTGTACTTGCTTAAATCCACCATCCGGGAGTGATTGACAACTTGTCCACATAAAACTTCTCAAAATGTCCTTTCTTCTGTGGGGAGTCAAATATCTAAGGTTTATGGCTCTCAATAGCCCATATTTTGTGAGACTCCGTGATTCTGTTCATATTAGAGGAGAGTTCATCTTAATGGGAAGAAAAAATCTAGATGAATTATTTAAATAATTGACAACACAAGGCGCGTCCTTACTGGAAGTGACAAGAGCGATGTTTCTTCCGATTTGTCTCCCAGGTTGGCTGCTGCATACGCGGAGAGATGTCTCTTCATTTTCTCCAGGCTTGCGTCGCATTCTTTTGGGGGATTTTTAAAAAATAAAACCTGCCTTGGGTGGTGCAGACCGTTTATCTCCAAAGAGGGACAGATCAAAGGATTCAGTTAGAAAGAAAACGTGCGGAATACCAAGTCGAATAAGTCCTGAGCTCTCGCTTCGGGGCTTCCTCGCAGATTAAGGTGAGAAGTGAAGGTAGATAATTGGACCGGCGAGCATTAGCAACTCTGCTTTCTCAGTTCTCACTTTGTCCCCAAGGAAGTCTACCAGGCAAACGCTTAGCTTATATTATCTCACACTACAAAGATGTTTAATTTAGAAATATCTCTAATTATAAATCCACCGCAAAAAGCATTGGATCTTCGAGAGTTGAATCTATTGACGTGATTTGTTCTTCAGCCAATAAAGGCGAAGAATTATAAAGAATATTTATCCAGTGAGATCTTAAATAGCTGTTTCATTATTATAATTGTATGCATGAAGGTTTAAAAAATCCAATAAGTAAGTCAGGATAATCTTCTTTACTCAGAGAGTGGCAAGAATGTGGAACTTGCTACCACAGGGATGGGTTGAGGTGAATTAGCATAGATGCATTTAAGCGGAAACTAGATAAGCACGTGATGGAGAAGGGAATAGAAGGTTATGCTGATGGGGTGAGATGAAGTAAGGTGGGAGGAGGCTCGTGAGGAGCATAAACACCAGTATAGACCTGTTGGGCCGAATGGCCTGATTCTGTGCCGTAAATGCTATGTCATGTAATAATGGCTTGGAGTATTGTCGGACTGGTGAAAAACAAAATCCAATCCAACCATGCTACGAGCTCATATAAGCTCTCAACCAATCAGGCTTTGACCCCTCCCCCAAACCGGACCCAACCAAGCTATTGCTGCGATAACACGATCCCAATCAGGATATTCTCCCTGCTCCAACCCAACCCAACCAGACTCTCCTGGTTGGTAAACCACCATCTCAACTCAATCGGGTTGTAGCGCGGACAGACTCTCATTCCAACCCAACCAGGATGTCCCTGCAATTAACTCCAGCCTAACTAGTTTATGATGACGGGTTGTCCCCAGGTCCAGCAACCAAACTATCCTTGCCGCTGCCTCTACCCATACAGATAACCAGGTTTATCTTCACGGCTAATTCCCAAACCAATGCAAAGGTACCGTTTCTACAACAGATGATCTGGTCATTATTACGTTGCTGTTTTTTGGGGAGCTTGTTGCGCGCAATTTGGCTGCCTCGTTTCCTACATTACAACAGTGACTACACTTCAAAAGTACTTCACTGGTTGTAAAGCGCGTTGGGGCGACCTGATGAAGTGAAAGGCGCTATATAAATGCAAGTTCTTTCTAACCAAAATCTTGCACATTGCCCGATTCCTGATGGAATCCCCCGTTCACGCACTATCCAAGACAACTCTCGCTTGGCTTTTTAGGTAAAGTCGTAAAAAGCAACAACAGTAAATCGGCCTTTATTAACGCGGGAAAGGGACTCCAAATACCTCCCCGAAAGCGCACAGTGTCCACCATGTAACTGGAAATTTGGTGGGTTATATGGAAATTGGTTGAGTATAGATAGACCACACACACAGCACAATGAGACGCCATGGTCTTCGGATTGTTGTGGTCAAAATGCTCCATCAACAAAATGAAGTTATTTTGAAAACGTATTCACAACACAATAAATTAGCATTGCGAACATTTCCTGAAGATGTTGTTTTCGAATCCTTGCAAAAAAAATCACTTTAAGCATTCCGGAAAAAATATTCCAATGTTTTAAGGCGATTTCCTGCTTCAATGCACGAGACGGATAATCTTTCCTTGAACTCGAAGAGCGATTAGTTGCAATGGTTTTCAGTTTAATCCACATTTCAAACAGGGTTGAAGGAAAGGATCGCATTTGATAAACCCCATAAAATGGTATTAACCCCGAGATGTCGATTTTCCTTTAACTGTGACATGTTTACTCTATATTACAGAAGCTGTTTCCACTGGCAGGAGGGTCGGTAACCAGAGGACACAGATTTAAGATAATTGACAAAAAAGCCGGGAGAAGATGATGATGAGATTTTTTTTACACAGCGAGTTGTTGTGATCTGGATTGCAGTGCCTGAAAGGGTGGTGGAAACAGATTCAATAGTAATTTTCAAAAAGGAAATGGATATATACTTAAAAAGGAAAATAAATTGCAGGGTTGTGGGGAAAGAACAGGGGAGTGGGACTAATTGGATAGTTCTTTCAGGCATGAAGGACCGAATGGCGTCCTTCTGTGCTATATGAGTCTCACAGAAATCACAGGAAGTAAAAAAAACAGACAGCAAGTTCCACTACTGATCAATATCAGCGTGTTTTGATTTTCTCTCTTTAAAACATGCAGAGTTTTCCCTTATGTAGGTTTGTAATGAAGAAATGCAGACCATTCGAGTGTAGCACTTCCCTTAACTGAATACTGTTAAATTGCAATAAATTGGTCAGATATTAACCTTATGCAACCCGCCAACAATGCCCTGCACATTCACATAAAGTGATATAGTACCAGCTCCCCCCGTCATTGGATTCTGAAGCCCTTGTGCACACATAAACCCAGCTCACGTAGACAGAGCACTTGATGGGGCCACCGCATGGGTTCCACCATGTGATCCACCTCTTGGGGCCTTCTGCACCAGTTTGTTTCCTCTTCTGTGCCCAACGATAACTAAAATACAAGCTCCTGTCTATGTAACTCATGCGTGCTGTAGGTTTGGCTATTAAAAAAAACATGTTACAACACCTTTTCTGCGATAGAAGCCGGAATTGGGGGCGCGGCTGCATTTTAGTGGGGTTGCAAATGTATTGGGTTTGGAGAGGAGGGGAGGGGAGCGATATAAAACAGGGGGGTTAAATGTTTCACTCTCTCCATTCCACATTAGGTCGATTTTCAATGTAGTATTTGAAGTGTAGAAAAGGCGATCTCTCGGAGCTTGTCCCGGACTATACACAAGACAACATTTAAGAATAAACTACGGGGAAAATCACACAAGATGGAGTAAAATCCCTTCTCCATAAAGTTTTTTTTCCTTCTAATTAATAATAAAAATTAAACTGTTCAATGGGGAACCGTAAACCATCAAGAGTGTACCAGCACCCCGCTGAATTCTTATCTATTTAGATTCTATTAAACTCTTTTTTAAAAGATACATTTTGTACAGATGTGCACAACACTTTTTTGTTGTTGGTTGCTGCATTAGGAGACACGCGTTTGGCGAGCTTTCATCACAGGTAGCAAGAAATCACGCGGACAGCCTACCCTACCGCTGTTTGTGTTCAGCATTCAACGCGGATGGCGTGTGTGGCTTGCAATGAAAAGATCTACACATTTTATTTACAAAAACCACAGGTGTTTTGGAGGTTTGGTGCAAAGCCCAGTAATACTCACCGGGGCAGCCATGATGACGACTCGTGATGCAGCAGGTAAGTGACAAAATGCCCAATGCCTGATCAGAAACTGAGGGGTGAGGGATATTCAAAGCGCGTGTAATGTGCCTGCCCCTGTTCGACAGTGGCTCCGTTGGTAGCACCCTCAACCTTATGAGATTATGAAGGATTGTGGATTCAAGCCCCTCTCCACAGACTCGAGCACAAGAATCTAGGGTGACACTCCAGTGCAGTGCTGAGGGAGTGCTACACTGTCGGAGGTGCCATATTACGGATGTAGATGTTAAACCGAGGCCCCGTCTGGTCTCTCAGGTGGATGTAAAGATCCCATGGCACTATTTCGAAGAAGAGCAGGGGCGTTCTCCCTAGTGTCCTGGCCAATATTTATCCTTCAATCAACATCACTAAAAACATTATCTGATCATTTTCATATTGCTATCTGTGGGATCTTGCTGTGCGCAAATTGGCGATCCCTACATTACAACAGTGACTACGCTTCAAAATTACTTCGTTTACTGTAAAGCACTTTGGGACGTCCGGTGGTCCTGAAAGGCGCTATAGAAATGCAAGTGTTTCTTTAATGCAATATATTTAAACGTATTAGGCTAGGTTATGTACATTTCCAGAGCTGTAGAACACATTTTACACGAGTCAAATCAGAATACCAGTAAAGTCTACAGTACAAAATATGCACAAAAAGATTTAAGACTATTTTGCACGAACATGGAAAGTAAATCAGAAATTCGGCTACCAATATATATATATACGATATTGCAATTGAGATTCCGATTAAACTGACGAGAGACCAATCTATGGCGAGTATTAAAGCGTACAATTCAGGTGGGGGAGGGGGGAAACCCTAGAAATTATTCCGTGTTTTTTATTTTCATTTCTGTTCAAGTGCACGAATCTGGTGCACTATTACAATAATCACTCAGGGCATTATTTTATAGCTTTGCTCTGCACCCATTATCAGTGATCAACTTGCAAGGTTATTAAAACAATATATATATAATATATATATATAAAATCAGAATATGCAGTGCTTTCAGTCCACGATCTCTGTTCAGGACGGAATGAGTAATTACAATGAGAAACTGATTGCAGATGCTTTTTTTTTGCAGGCTGCAGCCAGTGGAATCTATTACATTTACCAATTATCTCCCCTCCCCCTCCAACAGGCAGCTTCATTTACATCAGAGGAGCAACCTGATCCGTCTGCAGCCGCCGGCTGATTGACAGCTGCAACCGGGCGCGCTGGTTTCCTGTTAACCATTTGATGCCTCGGGAAAATAATACACACACACAAAAAAAATATCACTGCAACTTCCCCGCCCCCCACCCCCACTCTGAGAATTGCAAGCACATTCTGTTCTTCCTAAAAACATTTGTGCCTTTTTTAATGTTGCCATTTCCAAAATATAAATTTTTGCAACACACAAAAAAAAACACGTGTTCCAGGACAATGTGCTCCATTCACTTAATTCTGAATAAACTGCAGTTTGGCTTTACGATTTAAAAGAAAATAAACCTTGCAATGCACACGAAAGAATCGCAAATGCCTTTATAGACATAAATAATTGTCTCTCTGTCGCTGAATTCAATGTGTCCCTTTGCGTTAAATTTTGGTAATGGTAACCGTGTTTAAAAATCGTATTAACGGAGTGTAATGTTCACGAGGGTGTTATGTGCTACATTACCCCCTCCACATAGACTTTATGTAACATTAATGTCTCTTAACAAAGCACACAGAGCTATTCAAGCACTGCAAAAACAATGCAATATATGATTGCTTTTGTTTTTGCAAGTTGCATGCAACCTTTTTACGTCTGTTTATTCCTTCAAACAACCCCATAAATATGCATAATTTTACAAAAGCAAAATATATATTATAGAATATATGTCAATCCTATCTGCACCTCGCTGCAGAAAATCTGGGATCTGGCACACAAAAAAAAATCTCACACCAGTCCCCAAGGGGTTAATGTGGACATGCAGCGTTTAAAGCATGCAGCCCGCTGAATGGCATCTCCTTGCACGCAGAGAGAAAGAGGAAGACTTAATTCTACTCAGGCAGTACGATTGACTTCAAGCTGCCAGCCAGTCTCTGTGGCGCAATCGGTTAGCGCGTTCGGCTGTTAACCGAAAGGTTGGTGGTTCGAGCCCACCCAGGGACGGTGAAATTTTTTCTCTCCACTGATTTAGGGAACTTCTAATCTGGCTCCTTTAATATTACAATTTATTTCACTTTAAATGATTCCAAAAAAAAAATAATCCAGGCAAGGACTGCATTATCTTTCTTGCAGTGAATTGCATTGCCCTTATTGCTGAATCTCGTTGGGAGGCTGGATAACTTGAAAACGCTTATCAGGGGTTTATTTATATATACACAGTCTGCTAGTTAATATCCTTTAACATTTTTCCAACAGCAAATATCCTTACTGTGTGCATTCATTATGATATGTAAAACATATTAAAACATTTCCTTAGAAATTATTTTATTTTCTCATGAATAATATTCCTTTCTAAGCGGCTGTGTGTGGGTTTTTTTCTGGCCCTTTCTCTCTCCTCGTGCATTAGTATAATTTCAACGCACATTACAATCTGCTGTTCGAATTATTCCATCGGAGGTCTCTGGCCTTTAGCCACACTGCACAACACGGCATCCGTCAGCCCAGGGACTGTGAAAAATAATGTTTTAAAAAAAAAAATCCTAGTTTTACAATTGCAAAAATCGTAAAATGTGAGCATTTTAAGAGGCCAGAGTTTGATTTTTTTTTAAAGGTATATGCTTGGTACAGTTTTAAACTATCTCCCCCCCCCCCCCCCCAATTCAGTCTGGGTCTGCACATCAATGCTGCAGTCGAGACTTTTGCATAAAAGCGTTTATATTTATTTAAACGCTGATTAGTTGTAGCCCTATATATAATACACAGCCATTTTGAAACTGCCTGGTGAAAACAACCTCACGAAGAGTGCCTGGCACCAAATTTTGTGCCACAGATATAGGTCCTCTTTGTTTCACAGGCAGCGGTGTAGACGTTGGGGTTTTGCAAATAAATCTAACTTCATCGTGATTGGATTACAACCCTTGTTTGAATATCCAAATGTCTGCATGTATCTTATTAATTAAATATCTATTACTCGCCATTACCATATTATCTGTCGCTGTATCCAAACCGAATACCTATTTCCCTGTTTTGCTGCAGTATCTATTACTGCATTGCAATGTAGCGCCTTTTGCTGAAATGTGATGGTTTGCCTGTTACTGCGTTTTAGTCAGACAGCTGTGGCTCGATCTTAATGCAGTTATTTGTCTCCAATGCTCATTGCACCGTTCAGTACATTTATTGCACTACTTCAATGCAATACGTATTTCTCTACTTTAACGCAGCATGTATTTAACTAGAGCTTCTATTACTCTGTTTCAATACCGTGCCTATTACTCTGTACGACAGGGTGTATATTTCTGTACTCTGGTGTGTGCCTGTTTCTGTGCTCCGAGTGCATTTAAAAACATGGATTATTACAGTTCCTGTTGAATGTGCCCTATTCCAGCACAAGGTTCACCGAAACGTCCCTTTTAAGAGGAGTAAATATCTGTCGTTTCCAGGAATGGAGACTTTATATTACTCATTAATGCTCGCTATTTCGACCAATCGGATCGCTCAATTTATTTCCACACGCCATTTAATATTGTATATCAATGTATTTTCTAACACTGCATGTTATCGCACTCTCCAATACTGTCATATTAGTATTGCTGACTGCTATGTTTCAATGCAGTGTGACTGATTGTGTTACCTTTTCCATGCAGTTAGTTCCAAACATATTTGTCAACGATTATGCTTAAATGTGGCACATATTGCTGCACTTTAGTCAGTGTGTATCATTATACTTAATGCAGTATTTATACAGCAAACTGCAGTTTAGTATCTTTCAGAATTAAGCGCTATCTGATTTAGCGTAGCGTCAGTGTATGGAGCACGAATCTCTTATAATGCAGTATCCGTCACTTTGTTTTAATTTGAAACCTATTCGTAGCTACTGTTTGCCATGATATTGATAGAGTATCTCTCACTATCATAACCTGTAAAATCACTTTGTCCTGCATTTGGTTTAAGCACTACCTGTAACAGATTGTTATATAATGTTGGCAAAGGCAGCTAAAAAATGTGTTTGTATAAATATATGTTAGATATTAAACCGCGGAATATCTATTAGTGCATTTCAGTGTAGTAAGACTAATATGTGTAAAGCATATTATAATACAATCCATCACAGTATTTGTAATGACTATATTGTATTCTCAGCATGTTGAACAATTTTTTGTATTGTTGTAACTCCACTTTCACTATTGATAAATTCACTCCCCTCTTAAGATTAACTTTTTTCTTCAACCTGACTGAGCTAGCTCTGTCAGTCTGCATCTTTGTCAGAGTCCAATTCCATTAGTTTGACTGCGAGCCGAGCGAATGTTTTTAAAAGCTAACTATATTTTTTTCCAAGTGAAAGTTAAAGATTACAAAACTGTTTCTCAGGACCTTTTTGTTATCTCATCCTCACGAACTATAAAATAATTAAAGGGAACACTTTCTACTATATTTGTGATTAAGGCGTTTCAGCCATGGGTCGAGTCTTAGACAGTTGCTATACTAATATACTAAAATATTATGGATATATTAGGCTCCTAAATATTTTGGGCCTGTGCAGAAATATAAGTACTCACAGCAAATAACAATTAATCCAGTGCATTTTATATTAAAAAAATAAAGCATGACTCTTTTGTACATTGTGTGGAAAACCGAATCAGAAAGTTGTTGTTGCATTTCAAAGTAATTCATTGTGTGAAGCGCTTTGAGATGTTGGTCAGACGTGATAAAACACTGCACCAGTGCACGTACTTTTTATACAAGAGTTACAACAAATTAAAAGAAATATTTGACTGTTCTCAGTGACTGTGATTTTTTTTCGTAGATGAATCCCCCTTATTGTCCATGTTTGATAAACTTGTTTCAGTTTCCAATAACAAAATAATGTCTGTGTAGCTTTACAATTAGAGACCCCAGTCCAGTTCAAGGAAGTTTAACAGTGCGAAATCACTGTTACATCAGACCATTGGCTCATTCATTAATATGGATAGGAAAGGGGAGAGAATGACATAAAGGAAAGGACTGGGAGACGGAATGGTAGAAAAAGTAAAAGGAAGATATATAGAGAAAATACATGTTCATATTAAACTACATTCTTTACCAGCTTAGATGCGAATCATTTATAATAAAGATACTGGGGTATGGGGGTGGGGGAGAGCTCCTTTGTCTCGCTGTCCTTAAACGCGCATGATTTGTGTTGATAACATAGGTTCTTAAAATGGTATTTCAGATTAATTTGGTTTGTAATTTCTGTTTCGTTCATTGGACAATAGAACAACAAATAGTTGTATAATCTTCTGGAAAATGTGACGTGGCACCAACCCAGTTATACAAATAATGTGTTTTTAATTCAGCCAGTAAGGGCTGCACATTATAGTTTGTTTTTATTCTATTATTATGTCTCCTTAACAATCATTTGAACTTAGAGTATTGTACGATGAACTGTTAAATCCTTAATTTATCCAATGGTATAATAGATTATTCCCACCCCTTTTCGGTAAAAGAAAAGTTAGCGTTCAACGTTTTATCCCGAGGTGCTGAAACTACAGCAGTTTATATGTAAGCAATTTGCAATGGTTGGATACTGGGGATTTTTGAAAGATATTTTGCATAGTTCCGATGTACACGACAAATATTTCAACTTATAACAGGATATAATATTTACAATGGAATACGGCTATTTTCACCAAAATAATGACATTTCACGAACGCAGGAAACCTGTTAACGTCACCCTCCGCTCAAAAAAGAACCGTTGGAATTGTCAATTATCAGTTAACTAGGTTGGTGCAGGTGAACTGCCTTAACACATTGATCAAAAGTTTACTGTCTCATTTGTGGATGGGGACTGGTAGTTTGTGAGTGCCTCTGTGTGTGTGTGTGTGTGTGTGTGAGTGAGCGATAGATAGATAGATAGAGAGAGAGATAGATAGATAGATAGATAGATAGATAGATAGATAGATAGATAGATAGATAGATAGAGAAAGAAAAACGAGCTGGGCAGAGACAGAGTAACAGACCGATAGAGAAAGACAGACAGATAAACAGAGAAGGGTAGAGACAGAAACAAATACAGACCGAGACAGAGACAACTGGAGAGACAAAGGGAGAGAAAGAGAAACAGAGGCGGTCAGACGTAGAGGGAATGACAGACAGAGAGGCAGCGAGAAAGAGAGGCAAATGCAGAGCAACAAAGACAAATCGAGAAAGACAAATAGAGTGAGAGAGAGAGGGCCAACAGACAGGCAGGCAGAGAAACAGAGAGAAAGTGAGAGACAGATAGATAGGGTGAGAGGCAGGGAGAGACAAAGACAGAGATAGGTTTTCCTCTTTGCTTTGGTTAATACCGCAATTTAATTTTTACGGAGGATTCGGTGATTTCGTTTCATCCTGGGCTATGATGTCCATCGATCTGTTTCTCTGGTTAGGGATAATGAGATTTAACCCCATTTGACATCTCCTGCCTTCAGCCTGCTTGCCATACTCTTTCTGTCCCTTTCTCTGTGTCTTCTGATCAACGCGTTAAAGGCACTAATGCAATTAATGCCCGCAGATAAGAAGGGTTAGTGCAGCAATATTACCACGGATATATTCACAAAAATTGGACAAGGGCTATGCAATCAAATATAAATATCAAGCATGTATCCGTAACTATATACGGTGTCTTTATATTTTATACATACATTACATGTTATGACTAAATTCACAGACAATACCAATAGCTGCATGCTTATTAAACACAAAGGTTTATATTTTTATCTTTGAATATATGTTTGTGAATGTGTGTGTGTGTGTGTGTGTGTGTGCTGGTTGTGGGGGCGGTACAGCGCTTTTGTGACACAACCTCTTGTCCTTCCTCTCTCTCGTTTCTTTGTTTCATTCAGCTATTATCTCCACGCCATCTATCTCTGTCTCGCATGTTTTCCACTCTCTCCATCTCTATCAGTGCACCCCCCCCCCCACACACACACACCCTCCCTCCTCCTCACCCCTTTGGTGAGGTGCCTGGTGAAATGGGAGGGGGTGGTTGGAGGCGGGAGGGGGGCGGGTTGCAAGGGAGGAAAACCTCAAGGAAAAATTGACTATAAGGACGAGATTCCTTCTCCAGAATTGACAGCACACGTTCTGGGGAATCGATCTATTGATTAGCTTTCTCATCGCAGCTTTCATTGGAAATATAAAGAAATTGCAATTTAAGAAAAATACACATTGGTGCATAAATTGCTTCAATTATTCGATTAGGAAATGATGCCCGTATTACTTTGCTACAAGCAGATTTTTTCAGTTATTAATTTTAAGATTATTGTCAATCATAAATTATAATTGTCAATTTAAATCATGCAGATTGCAAGAGATTGTGTGATCGTATCAGCATGGTAAGCGTAGACAATGTCTCTTATTCACACAAGGTTATCGTGAAATGAACTGGAGCTCTAATGACACGTGCTGCTTATTTTGATTCTGTACGGATCCATATTCTCTCCATTCCCCCTTTGCAGCCGAACAGTCAGGACAGCGCCGATCGATAGATCCTCTGCCCCTTAAATAGGCGGCAGAATGGAGCATATGTCACCGTGGGAAACGCTGGCAGGCTGCTAACAAAAGAACACTATTCCATGCAGGAAAGACGCGGTTACCTAGCAACAGACCGGTCGCCCAATTTTCTCCAGAGTTGGAGTGCTCTCTGCTGGTCGGGAAAAGAATCAAAGCGGCCACGATTTCACCTCGCCCCACGCCAGTGAATATCCATCTACTGCACCGAGCAAATCCGCCGGGAGTGCAGTGCTGACGGGGCGGGGGGGAGGTTGAGGAGTCCAGCTCATCACCCAGAGATTTTACACTACTCCAAGAACTACTAACAGAAAACAGATCCTCAATGGAAAGAAATTATGGGTCAGGGAACGTGGATTTTAAACATAGAAAGAAAAGACTTGCATTTCTATAGCGCCTTTCACGACCACCAGACGTCCCAAAGCGCTTTACAGCCAATGAAGTACTTTTGAAGTGTTGTAATGTAGGAAGTGCGGCAGCCAGTTTGCGCACAGCAAGATCCCACAAACAGAAATGTCTTAATAACCAGATAATCAGTTTTAGTGATGTTGATTGAGGGATAAATATTGGCCAGGACACCGGGGAGAACTCCCCCTGCTCTTCTTCAAAATAGCGCCATGGGATCTTTTACGTCCACCTGAGAGAACAGACGGGGCCTCGGTTTAACTTCTCATCGGAAAGACGGCACCTCTGACAGAGTAGCACTCCCTCAGTACTGGCACTGGGAGTGTCAGCCTAGATTATGTGCTCAAGTCCCTGGAGTGGGGCTATGAACCCACAACCTTCTGACTCAGAGACGAAAGAGCCACCCACTGAACCAGGGCTGACATAACTATTATCTTTTGTTGCTAAGATTTAAGCTTCTGTAGTGTGTTTTCTCATTGCATCCCTCCTGCATATTCATAAAACGGCGTGAATGACACTTCATTAAAGTCTCTTTATTTCCCCTCCCTTTATTAGTCCCACCCTCTCAGCTTCCCTTTCCTATTTTCTGTTGGCTTCGTGTCATCATCATGTTCCATAATGCTTCCCTTGTCGATGCTGATTGGCTCCAAATCGCACTCACCGGCAGAGTGAAAATAGCTTTGCATTTTCACGAGAAATGCCGACAATTCACAGCTCCCTGAACGTTTATTTATCAGTATCCGCCTGTTGAATGTTCTATTAACCCATTGAGTTTACATATTCGTGCACGTGTCTCCTTGCTACAGTGTGAACTATAAGGCAATGTTCTGTTGACAAGTTACTTATGAAGGAGAGGATTTGACTGAAGTGGCTTCCTAAAGCGTTTACGTCAATGCTGTTGACACTAAACTCTGTTTTCCCCACCCTTTCTGTTGAAAAGATTGGAACGGGTCAGTTAGCGGCAGATCACTCCGTGGGGTCTGAATTATATTTGATAAACACACTGTTGTGCATTGAGAGTTCTTCAGCAATCGAACGGAGATGAAGAGTGTGTAAAGAAACATAAAAGATGCAAAGAAGGTAGTAGGGAAAAGCTGGAAAAAGGAAAGGCTTGAGAGTAAAAGGAACGAAAGAACAGATTTGTTGGTGTTCGCAGATCTCAATCTGTGCTGTGCTGGAACATAGTATCGTTTTGCCTTTTAAGCGGCAGCTTTTCCTCTACATTGGACTAAGCATAAAACTCTCAAAAATAAATACACAAATCACTAAAAGTAGCGACACAGGTTAGCAAGGCCATTAAAAAACTCAAACCAAGCACTAGGAATAGAATTGAAAAGTAGAAAAGTTATGCTAAACCCGTATCGAACCTTGGTTAGACCACACTTGGAGTACTGTGTACAATTCTGGTCACCATATTATAAAAAGGATATAGAGGCACTGGAAAGGGTGCAGACTGGATTTACAAGGATGGTGCCAGAAATGCGAGGGTATCGATATCAGGAAAGGATGAACAGGCTGGGTCTCTTTTCTCTTGAAAAGAGGAGGCTGAGGGGTGACCTAATAGAGGTCTTTAAAATTATGAAAGGTTTTGATAGAGTGGATACAGAATGTTTCCACTTGTGGGGACGAGTATAACTAGAGGCCATCAATAGAAGATAGTCACCAAGAAATCCAATAGGGAATTCAGAAGAAACTTCTTTACCCAGAGAGCAGTGAGAATGTGGAACTCGCTACCACAGGGAGTGGTTGAAGCGAATAGTAGCATTTAAGGGGAGGCTGGACAAACACATGAGGGAGAAGGGAATAGAGGGTTATGCTGATAGAGTTAGATGAGGAAAGACGGGAGGAGGCTCGAGTGGAGCATAAACGCCGGCAATGACTGGTTGGGCCGAATGGCCTGTTTCTGTGGTGTATATCATAGGTAATCCTGTGTAAATCATTATTCTTTCAGCGAAACGTTCCTTGCATCAACTACAGGCGAAGTATGCATTAAAATTATTTTATTTCACAAAATTGACAGGAAATATTTCAAATAGCTTGTCAACTGAACATGAATCACCAAAAATAAAATAATGGGCTGACTTGATCAATGTTTGCATTGAAAGGTTGTCGAGAATAAGCTCTTTAAATATGTTCCAGTAAAACACCATCATATCTATCCTTGTTGTGAATGTATGGAGACTACACAATCTACCTGTTTTGGCATATTAACGTGTAAATGGGGCTATAAACCCCCATATCTCCCATGTATATATGAGCATTAATGACATTCTTTTGATATCAATGTAAGCCATGCTGTTGGGCCTCGGCTGACACACGGAGCTGTAGCGACTGGGCAACCCTTTGTGGAAATGTCCCGATTACAGAACGCGGTTTTATGCTATGAGGGCGCTTTTTGAGGATTAAAGACAAGTAGGTCTGTTTGTAACCGTATTTTATCGTGGAACATCTACACGGAGGACGCACAACGGGGGGAAGAGTGGGCTATGGAGTTTATTCCACGGGCAGGAACCCATAGATCGCAGCGTCTCAGTCGAGAGGTTTGCTGCTCACAGGTGAGATGAATGGCGCGTTCGACAAATTGGAAGGTAGCGACATTTAAAGAACGTTAATACAGCCAGTTGCTTTATGATATCAGTAGGAAACTATCGTAACCGTGACATCACAATGAATGAGCATGTAAATTACAGAGCGTCTGTCTGTCTCACTCTCTCTCTACTATCACAGCCGCATACATTGACATGCTCAGTGCTTGTGGTCAGAGAGTACGTGACATGGAACTGCTCAGGGAAATGCGTCTCGCCTGCCTGGCTACAGGTGGCTCAAGTGGGTAGCGTCCCTTCCCTCTGAGTCAGAAGGGTTGTGGGTTCACAGTTCCACTCCGAGACTTGAGCACAAAAATCTAGGCTGGCAATCCCAGTGCAGTGATGAGGGAGTGCTGCACTGTCGGAGGAGTGCTGCACTGTCGGAGGTGCCGTCTTTCGGATGAGACCTTAAACCGAGGCCCCATCTGCTCTTTCAGGTGGATGTAAAAGATCCCATGGCACTATTTCAAAGAAGAGCAGGGGATTTCTCCCTGGTGTCCTGGCCAAGATCTATCCTGCAATCAACATCACTAAAAACAGATTATCTGGTCAGTATCACATTGGAGCTTGCTGTGCGCATATTGCCTGCTGCGTTTCCTACATTATAACACTTCAAAAAGTACTTCATTGGCTATAAAGCTCTTTGTGGCATCCTGAGGTCGCGAAAGGCGCTATATAAATGAAAGTCTTTTTTTATGACAGGGTACTGATACTCTATCCCAGGGCCTGCAAATGGTCGTAGCGGTAACACACACAAACACTTTCTATTCTGTATGGTTCACGCGCACACTTTCCAGATGAACTTTAATGAAAACCAGAACATTCCAGCCTTCCAAAGAGCTTGGGGACACAGAGGTCGTAATGATCGGAGAGCACTGCACAAATTTGCGGCGTAAACTTCAACCTAAGGCCCTGGATACATATCAGTGTTTTAACGTGCAATTCAAGCCGTAACACGTACAGCTTGGTGTACACAATAACACGTATTTCTCATACAGTACAGACTGTATATCCTATACATCTTTAGGAAAGTGAGTTATTCCTCTGAAAAGTTACGTCGGGATTATACTTTGAAAAATAAGTTTAAAATCCATTCATATATAAAGAAAATATTTAATGATTATATAGAACCGCACCTATATGTTAACATTTTTATTTTATATTGAAGAGTAATCACGTCATTGTGTAATTCTAAGTAAACTCCTAATGTGGAAGAGACAAAGGTTTGGAAACCAATCAAGATTTTCTTTTAAATCTGCAAGGCTTCCTAAATTGGTCAGGGAATTCAAATTATTCATAGATTAGAAGTCCCCCGGGGCAGCGAATAAGCCTTTAATAATTTGGTCTTAAAACACTAATATTTTATACACAGTGTTTTATTTGCGAGATGTGCTGGAATTTACTGCTAGAATTGTTTGAGCGCTTTAGGTAGGATGTTCAGTGCTGTTTCCTACCAATCCAATGAAAAGCAATAACTGGTCTAAACGCCGTCTGGTCCTGATCATTAAGGGGACCTAATACAATCCCATCCAATCAAGAGACCAGGGTGACCCCACACTTTAGCACAAGGCGCTTCAATAATTCGCCAACCAACGCCATGTCTGGATTGGAGTTTCTCGACATAATTATGAATCAGTTGGCATTATTCCAACAGTTTTATATCGAGCTGTTAATCTAATACTTCGGGCGTCACCTGCGTTTCATTTTTGTTCATATAAATACCGCAGGCTATATCCTTCCAGGTGTTCAATACAGAGAAGGAATGATCTGGTTGCGGACTCCAAGCTGTAACATCTCCTTCGCTCGCCTGTTCCTTTTTATCTCTTCCCCCCCCCCCCCACTGGGTATTTGGCAAGCCTGCTTTTTTCAATGGCAACTTTCACCAGTGAGTGGAGGTTGGTTTTAGCAGCAAGTCTTGAGCTAGGGTTGGAAGGAACAGCCTTGTGTAAGGACCGGAATTAACAGTTTTACGGTGGGACCGGTTTAGCAGTCAGGGCAATTTTCTAATGGGAGTGGTGTTAGCATGAAAGGGTCCTGCTTTTTGGGGGGTTAGGATTAGCAGAAACTGAATCTTTGCTTTGGGGTTAGAATTGAGCGAAACAACAGCCTTAACTGGCAACACGTGGGACTGAAAACATTGTCAGCAGTCCCTGTCTTTCCTTATTGATGTATTAAAATACTCTCCGAACCTGCAGCCTCTAGGTGCCCCAGCAGTTGTTGACGTTTCTGCGCGGCTGATATACAAAAATCACTTGACAAATACTATGATTCTCAGCACCCATTTTGATTTGTGCAGTTTGAGCACATCGGCGCACAGACAGTAAATGCAATGCCGCTTACTGTATTGTACTCCACACATACACACACACACAAAACTTAGCAGCACGCGTAAATCATACACACTGGGGACTTTCCAAATGTGATTTATGTCGCTTGGCAGACAGAGCGGGGTGGGGGAGAGAGAAAAAAACATCTGTACAGGAAGCGCAGTCAAAAGCAACATTTGGACTCAAAATACGTGGTCAAGAAATTCCGGTTATTTTATGGTCAGATTATGTCTCTGCGGTTCAGTTTTCAGCAAAAAAAAAGTGGAGTTCTTGGAATTTGTGCAATGTGGAATTCACCGACCTTGTAAATCGATCCATCGATCCCTTAATACAAATTAATAGTAAGGATCCCACAAGCCCCATATTGGAACAACAAATATTGCGTGTCTGTACCTGCCTCTAGTCGTCTGACTCTCGCAGGGATCAGGAATTTTCAATCTTCTCATGTGGTCTAACGACCTACTATGAAAATCAGGTTAAAACATTGCGCACATTTCCCATAGAATAAGAAAGTATCTTAATTATCTGCGCTCACTATTGTCCTTTTGAAATGTGGTCGGCTCAAATTTTGTTGGTATTTTAACAAGTCTGCGGCGTCCAACGTGACATCCATCTATCTACTATCCACATTCTCTCACGATCAAAGTGAATTCTTATTGGAGTAGCGGCCAATAAAAACTAAATGCCACATTTGAAGATGGCAATACATGTCTGCTCCATCAGATATCTGAGCACACAGCACATCTTGTATGCACTACTCATTACCTTTAGGGTTATGTTCAAAAATATAAAGGAGGTTATAGAACCATTCTAACAATTGACTTTTACTTCCATTTTTACAACAGCTGCATACTTAGACTTTTCATAACAGCAAATATATTTTGTTTAGCGTTTAGGTGGCAAGTCAGAATATTTAACGTTTGATTTTTTTAAATCTACCTACAGCAGATTTTTGATGGACGTGAATTCTGCCTCTGGTAAAATTATATATGCTGTGTCTTCGAGCAACACAACAAACACTTGAGTCACAATCCGTCTTTAACTGAACGTCCTTTTTAACAAGATTGGATGTGGGGTGGGGGGGGGGGACATCAGATATACATTTTAATCAATTCAACACTATGTTGGTGAAGCCACACATGTTACTAAAATATCATGGACCACACAAACTACATTGAATCGCAGTTTCCTCTAGATTCCATTGGATAATGATTCTCAGTGCGGTAGGGAACAATCGAGAGTGCAGGCAAAACTCGCGTTCCGACACTATGGCAGAATGTGTTAACGGGTGAGCTTCCACCTTCTACACATTCTGCTCCCAACGCAAACTATTTGCTTCGACCAATCTTAACCCAACAAAATAAGACTCTAGGTTTGGCTAACCCTGTCCCTTAAGGCAAATTACACTCCCAGCTAACCTGAATAACGAAACTGCAGCCATGACAATACCTTCCAAAATATTTTGCAGTGTGTAGGCCCAGGGATTGAAATCAATTTGATCTCCTTTGCTCACTTCTAGTTCTCTGGGGGAGGGGGAGGGACATCATTCCCATCTCTTACCCCACTCACCAGGAACATGCTGTTCCCGAGATTGAATCGCGCGTGTTTTTGTCCTTTAGTATTAGACCCCACTAACACACGCCTTTGGAGGCTGTTTGCAGGAATTTAGGATCAGTATGTGTCCTGCCAGGTAAATTCCGCCCAGTTCTCTTCACTTTCCCGTATCTTCTCGAATGAAAGTCATTCTATCTCAAGTCAAAACATCACTTGACATTCATAGAATCACAGCCTCTTAGGCAAGCCTGTTTCCAAAGTAGCAAGAGGTTATTTCATTTCAGCATAAACTTATCAAATGAAAGGGAACCGCTTTCTTTATGGACTGTTCTCGCCCATATGGTTTTTGAATTATACCGATTAATTCAGCCTGTACACACATGTACAATTTATATTGGGGTAGACTAGATAAGCACGTACCTGGTCAGAGGGCAGATTCCAGCGTGCAATTCAACCCGCTTACATCATTTAGGATGTACGAGTTTCCAGTTAAACTGAAAGTCTAGTTACCAAGAGTCAACTAGAATTTATTTCAATGATTGATTAAATTTCATCAGGCGTGATTTATGGTAAATATGCTGTTAATTATAATATTATAGTTATTGTACATTGCCAATAAGACAATTTGATTTTTTTAAACTGATACAAGATGAGTTTAAAGTTATACTGAATATCAATAGAGCAAGATATTACGGACTACGCTTCATGTAATCCGGCTATAATTTTACCCTGTGTTGTTGGAACAAAATGATTTCAAAATTGCTACGGTTTATACCTACATTTGTTCACATTCCTCTAGTATATTTAACTCTCATTACTAATCACAAACCTTGCTGGTGGAGAGCGGATCAGCATATATATTGGGAGCATGCAGTTGTCCTTATCTGATGTCGTGTTTCGCCGAAATTAAGAGATGTGTGACTAATCGACCTACCGCAAACAATTCATTTTTGTACAAGATGTATATCTCCCAGTCTTAAAGAAACGTATAAGTTCTTTAAAAATAACTAAGATTGTTACAGTCGGTGGGAGGGGTGCCTCTCTGATAGGCACTGAGCCTTTTGTTGGCGTTTAAAATGCTCTGGAGCAATCACAGAGAGGAGCCAATTGTAAATACAGCTGATGTCCCAGTACCTACAGCAGCATCAGTGTACCATAAACACACCATTTCTGAAGTATTACAACAACCAAAGGTCCTTTTGAATCAAAGATATGAAATACTATATTAAAAGACTGATTCCATCCACCTGATCTGCTAATGATTTTGATGGAGTCATTATTTCTACATAGATCACAGATAGCTATACTTCCTTCCGTCCGCATGCCCGATACGAGACTCCCAAAACAAGCGCTCTACTTGGAGCTCTGGCATGGCAAGAGAGCCCCAGGTGGGTAGAGGAAACACTTCAAGGACACCCTCAAAGCCTCCTTGAAAAAGTGCAACATCCCCACGGACACCTGGGAATCCCTGGCCCAAGACCGCACAAAGTGGAGGAGAAGCGTCCGGAAAGGCGCCAAACACCTGGAGTCTCTTCGCCAGGAGCAAGCGGAAGCCAAGCGCAGGCAGCGCAAGGAGCGCCCGTCAACCCAAGCACCCCACCCAGCCACCCCTTCAACCACCGTCTGCCCCACCTGTGACAGAGACTGTAGGTCCCGCATTGGACTCATCAGTCACCTGCGAACTCATTTTTAATGTGGAAGCAAGTCATCCTCGGTTCCGAGGGGCTGCCTAAGAAGAGGAGGAAAGAGAGGTAGTGAGGCAGAGAGGTTTAGGAAGGGAATTCCAGAAATTAGGGCCCAAGCATCGCTGCCAATGGTGAAGCGATTAAAATCAGGGATGCTCAAGAGGCCAGAATTAGAGGAGCGCAGATATCTCGGGGGGTTGTGGGGCTGGAGGAGATTACAGAGATAGGGAGGGGCTTTATAGAAAATGTGCTTTATAGAAAAAATGTGAGCCTCAAAAATCTGCATTTTATTTCTGCCAAATGTGATTTTGTGGAATTTTTGAATATATATATATAAAACCTCTGTGCATCTTTAAGTGCCAAATTATATATTTTTTTCTTCCCTCCTGAGTCACAATATCAGCAATGCTTTACCCTCACTCTTTGCTCCCTTTGTCCTGCTGGCTCTGCCAGCTCCGGTCCTCCAGTATCCCGGCATGCCCCGCCCCGCCCCGCCGCTTGCCGGGCCCGACCGCACGCAGTGACTGTTCACTTTTCTCTCCAACTTGAGCACATCAACCTAACCTCGCCCCACCCACCGGCCTTGACAGACGTCGCGGCGGACCAATGGGAAAGCTGGAGCGGCGGCGGCCGTGCGTCAGCGAGCCAATGGCAGGGGGTGGGGAGGCGGGACCGCAGACGGGGTGCGCGGTCAGGCAGGCAGAGGCTGGAAGTGGTGAATCTTTTTTATTTTTTTATCCTGTAAAATTCACCGTGTCTGGGCCTGACTGATAACCGAGCAGAATGGTGAGTAACTGAAGGGGAAAAAATACAACTTTATTTTTTACTGATTTACAGTTGGTTTGTTTAATTTGCAGCACATTGCAGTCAGCCAGGCCCAACCTGGCCAGTGTGGCCTATGCTTTCCCTTTCAAGCCAAGGCTCAGTTTTTAATTCCTTTTAAACTGTTACTTGCCTTTCTTTATCGTGTCACGGCAATTTTAGGCTCCTTTTCCAGGGAATCAATCCACCAGAGCCTGCTCCTGCCTGCTTACAGTTTTAGGGTCTTGTCTCAGTTACATTTAATACTTGATTTGCTTTTCTTTCTCAATGCTTTTAAGTTTGCTTTAGCTTCCCAGTCATTATTGATTTTTAGCTTAAGATGCATTCCTGCAGGGTTTGATGGCCTTGATGTCTCTGTTCAGTTACTTCCTCCACAATATTTGCAGTTAGTTGACTTTGATTCTTGCTGCACTTTAAAATCTGCTAAATCTCCCTGTGAAAAATCTCCTTGTGTCTTTCTCGCCATCTTATTTTTGTTCCAGATTTGTGCAAATATGCACGGCTACTTCATCATAAAGATGTACCTTAACGTGTCACTTCATAAATATGTGCAGGGTGTAATATTACTGGAACATAGTGAAATACATGAAACCCACTACCTTTGCTGGTGAAATTAGATGATGTGATCATTACATTCCCCATAAAAAAAACTTTATAAGCTCCACTTATATTACAGTATTGAAGAATAACTCTAGTCGGTGTGTTTAAAGGCAGTAATTAATTAATTGAGCTTAATTCTTGTCAGTCCCTTGAAGTCTTTGTAATCCACTATTGGTCTCCAACTCAACAATCACAATTTTATTGCAGAAAAAGTCCTGTCCAGTAAATTACTTAGCTTGTAATGTTTAACTTTTCTATGAACTTCCTTGATACCAATCTCACTGAAATTAAATTTCTGAAAATTTGGCACATCTGTAAAGGACTATCGGAACTAGTTTTGCAATATTTAAATTGGTCTGTTCCTGGATAATTGTGATTAGTCGTTTCTGCATTCAACTGCATTGTGAAAGATGCAGAATTGCGTGTATAGAAGTTAGGAGCAGGAGTAGGCCATTCGGCCCCTCGAGCCCGCTCTGCCATTTAATGAGATCATGGCTGATCATCCAAATTCAGTAACCTGTCCCTGCTTTCTCCCCATATCCCTTGATCCCTTTAGCCTTAAGAAATATATCTTAACTCCTTCTTGAATATATTTAATGAATTGGCCTCAACTGCCTTCTGTGGTAGAGAATTCCACAGGTTCACCACTCTCTGGGTGAAGAAATTCCTCCTCATCTCAGTCCTAAATGGCTTACCCCTTATCCTTAGACTGTGACCCCTGGTTCTGGACTCCCCCGCCATCGGGAACATCCTTCCTGCATCTAGTCTGTCTAGTCCTGTTAGAATTTTATATGTTTCAATGAGATCCCCTCTCATTCTTCTAAACTCTAGCGAATATAAGCTCGATCGACCCAATCTCTCCTCGTATGTCATTCCTGCCATCCCAGGTATCAGTCTGGTGAATCTTCGCTGCACGCCCTCCATGGCAAGAACATCCTTCCTCAGATAAGGCGACCAAAACTGCACACAATACTCAAGGTGTGGAGGTGTGGTCTCACCAAGGCCCTGTACAACTGCAGCAAGACATCCTTGTTCCTGTACTCGAATCCTCTCGCTATGAAGCCCAATGTTTTTTCACTGGAGTTGGTGGAATAAGCTGCTGCTTTGTGAAAGGAATATCTCGAGTGCAATTTTTCCTGTGTTCTGATTAAGTCAAAATGCTTTAACGTCGTGCCAATAAGGGTCTTATTTGAGACTCCAATGCACAAGTTTAAATTATTACCACCACAAACACTGCCAGGGACTGACCTATCACCACTGACATTAATTCTAGGTTTTTTTTATTATTCGTTTGTGGGATATGGGTGTCGCTACCAAGGCCAGCATTTATTGCCAATCCCTAATTGCCCTTCAGGTGGTGCTGAGCCCCCTTCTTAAACCGCTGCAGTCCATGCTTCTTTGTAGCAGTTTGGTATGGACATATGAGGAGAGGTTGAGTAGATTGGGACTCTACTCATTGGAGTTCAGAAGAATGAGAGGCGATCTTATTGAAACATATAAGATTGTGAAGGGGCTGGATCGGGTGGATGCAGGGAGGATGTTCCCGATGATGGGTGAAACTAGAACTAGGGGGCATAGTCTTAGAATAAGGGGCTGCTCTTTCAAAACTGAGATGAGGAACTACTTCACTCAGAGGGTGGTAGGTCCATGGAATATGCTGCCCCAAAAAGCTGTAGAAGCTACATTACATAAATTTAAAACAGAAATAGACAGTTTCCTAGAAGTAAAGGGAATTAAGGGTTACGGGGAGCGGGCAGGAATTTGGACATGAGTCTAGGTTCGGATCGGTCATGGCCCTGTGGGTAGCGGAGCGGGCCCAGGGGCCGTATAGCCTGACCCTGCTCCTATTTCGTGTGTCTAATTCTGTTAGATTCAGGAGATGGTTCTGTGATAGTAGATTGGCGGTTAGGATCAGATCAGCCATGATCTTATTGAATGGCGGAGCAGGCTCGAGGGGCCGATTGGCCTACTCCTGCTCCTATTTCTTATGTTCTTATTAACTGAGTGTCTCGCTGGGCCATTCCAGAGGGCAGGTAAGAGTCAGCCACATTGCTGTGGGTCTGGAGTCACATACAGGCTGGACCGGGTAAGGACTGCAGATTTCCTTCCCTGATCCAGATGGGTTTTCCCGACAATCAGTTTCATGCTCACCATTACAGATACTAGCTTTTTATTCTAAATTTATTGAATTTAAATTTCCCAGCTGCTGTGGTGGGATTTGAACTCACGTCTCCGGATCATTAGTCCAATCCTCTGGATTACTAGTCCGGTAACATAACCACTGCGCTACAGTGCCCCGCGATAACCCTGATACACAGATCAAAATTCTCTCTCCGGACACAGGTTTTGACAGGCAAAATCTGTAATTGTTTTGCTGGGTGATTTTCACAGTTCAGTTGGACATAGTGTGAAAATTTCACACACCAATCATGACATTGAGAGTCTAATGGCAGCACTGGTCACAATAACAGAACGGTTAAAAAGAATCTCCTCCACACTGGGTGATCCGAGGCATGTTTCATTTTCCTTAGTAAAATGTTATAAAATATTTTGTCTGCGAGTGTAATGCATAAAACTGTCTCTGCTGTATTTTACAAACTTTATACTTAATGCCTCAAAAGTTATCATAATGTTCAGAAAAATGCTTTTTGAATGATAAAAATTGAGTTGTGTTTTTTTCTTAATCATTTTTCAGAATTGTATTGAGATGCATTAAGTCATAAAATCCTGCAGGAGTTCCTAACTTGCGCTTTTCTTGCTCTTCCCCCCCCCCAGTCGCACATGTCATATAATGGCGGGGCAGTCATGGCCATGAGGGGTAAGGATTGTGTGGCAATAGCAGCCGACAGGCGGTTTGGAATTCAGGCACAGATGGTGACGACCGACTTCCAGAAGATCTTTCCAATGGGCGAGAGGTTATATATCGGACTGGCTGGTCTCGGCACAGATGTACAGACTGTGTAAGTATAGCGATCAAGGTTGGGTTCCTATGATCTCCGTTAAGAGATAAGAGTTCCTCAATTAGACAACGAGGTGGGATTTAGAGTGTCCCGTTCAGGCCCACCCTGGGTTGCTCACTTAATAGAGACAGCATGTAAATGAGCCACCTAGATTGGAAAGTCCCACGCTTTGTTCCCAGTGTTGATTTTAGCTGAGGCAGCAACACTGCAATTGGCCTGAATTGTGTCGGCAGTAGCTCAGTGGGCAGCACCCTCGCCTCCGAGTCAGAAGGTTGTGGGTTCAAGTCCCACTCCAGAGCCTTCAGCACAAAAATCTAGGCTGACACTCCAGGGAGTGCTGCACTGTCGGAGGTGCCGTCTTTCGGATGAGACGTTAAACCGAGGCCCCGTCTGCTCTCTCAGGTGGATGTAAAAGATCCCACGGCACTATTTCGAAGAAGAGCAGGGGAGTTCTCCCTGGTGTCCTGGCCAATATTTATCCCTCAACCAACATCACTAAAACAGATTATCTGGCCATTATCACATTGCTGTTTGTGGGAGCTTGCTGTGCGCACGTTGGCTGCCGCGTTTCCCACGTTACAACAGTACTTAAGTACTTCATTGGCTGTAAAGTGCAGTGGTCATGAAAGGCATTATATAAATGCAAGTCTTTCCTTTGAGTGGCCCTGGCTAGCAAGGGATAAACCTGCTGTCAATTGTTATCCAGTGAATCGTCCTGGAAAGTGCATGTCTGGGTGGATGTCTGGTGGAATGGTGCCCTATATGTACGAAGAACCTGGTTACACTCACCACAAAGGATGGCCTCGTGGCCAAGGTATGAAGGGCTGCCCAAGAAACCCCCCAGCAAAAGATAGCAGCTTTTAAGCAGTAGAGGTGAAAATTGGGAGGAGGATGGAGAGAACTTTAAGAGTTCTGTAGTTTAGGAGACAGTATTTCCTGAGTGATGTAAGGGTTAAAGATCCCAGCTCAGTCTGTTGGCACTTGCCTATATGCTGTGCTGAACAGTTCTCTACCCACAAGAGGGTTATCGTATGAGGAGACATTGAATATACATGGGCCTATACTCTCTGGAATTTCAAAGAATGAGAGGTGATCTCATTGAAATGTATAAAATTCTTAGAGGGATTGACAGGGTAGATGCTGAGAGGCTGTTTCCCCACTGGCTGGAGAGCCTAGAACTGTGACTCATAGTCTCAGGATAAGGGGTCGGCCATTTAGGACTGAGATGAGAAATTTCTTCACTCAGAGGGTTGTGAATCTTTGAAATTCTGTACCCCAGAGGGCTGTGGATGCTGAGTCATTGAGTGTATTCAAGACTGAGATCACTAGATTTTTGGACTCTAGGGGAATCAAGGGATATGGAGATCGGGTGGGAAAGTGGAGTTGAGGTCGAAGATCAGCCATGATCTTATTGACTGGTGGAGTAGGCTCGAGAGGCTGCATGGCCGACTCCTGCTCCTGTTTTGTATGTTCTCATGTTCACACAGCTGTGTACCTCAAGAGGAAAAGGCTCTTTGCCACAGCAGTCCCACTTCTGGTTATCTGAACATAGTGTGCTGCAGTAATCTTTTTTTCAAAACAGTGTAAGCACAGCTCCCCGATGTCTCAGTCGGTTTCTCCAGTGACTAGCTGAGTCATGTGGGCTAGGAGATCGGCGGTTTGATGCTCAGTCTGTGCTGAGTTTGCTGATCACAGCCGAGGCGGCAGTCGGAGTGCTGCAGTTGATCTCGGAGGCCGTGCGTTAAGGAGCGGAAAATCAACCCTTGTTCCTGCTCCTAATCGCAGTCTGCCATTCCCATTTTAGAAGTGCACACTTTTTAAAGTGGACATTAGCTGAGGACATGGTCAGGTTCGATTGTGGGTACCCCACTCTCCCCAGCGGTGGTGGAGTAGCGAGCAGTCACTCGCTTTCAACGCTTGCGTACGAATAATGCACTCTTGGGTAAGGCACCACAGGGTGACTGGCACCTTGTAGGACCATGCTCCATCTTTATTCATAAGATGTGAGCGTCGCCGGCACGGCTGGTATTTAGTGCCCACCCCGAGTTGCAGTGGTACAACAGAGGGGCTTGCTTGGACACTTCGGAGGGCAGTTCAGAGTTCAACCACGTTGGTGTGAAATTAGGCACATAGGAACAGGAGCAGGCCATTCAGCCCCTCGAGCCTGTTCTGCCGCCATTCAGTGAGATCATGAGATCTGTATCCTAACTCCAGCCATCCAATAAATTGTTTTTTTATTTGGGTTTATTTTCTACTTAATTTCAGTTACTATACCAAAATGTTTTTGCACGTGAATTAAACCGTCGCTTAGTGAAGTTTCTCTTTCTCAAAATTCTTCTCGAGGTATTTTGTTCTTAAAAATCCCAGGACTGTCTGCTGCATCAGTCCTGCATGTAGATTTATTTTAACTCCATCAATCTGCATTTATATACAGGAAACTCTCGATTAACCGGCACCCAAACAACCGGAAATCTCGGTTAACCGGCAAAATTCAGGAGTAGGTTCAGTTAAGTTTTTCTTCATATTAGTGGCCGTTCCTGGATCCGTGGCTGTGTAACTGGAGTTCCTGCACTTGTTGCTAAGCAACAGGGACGCTTGGTCTGTGGCCAGGGTTCCTGCAGCTGTTGCTAAGCAACAGGGAAGCCTGGATTTGTTGCTGTGTACGGAGCTCTCGTACCTTTTAACTATAACTCTCTGTAATCCGGACTTTTTGATAAACCGGCACCACGCCGGTCCCGTCGGTGCCGGATAAAAAAGAGTTTCTTGTAACCGGAAATGTCGGTTAACCGGCAAAATTCAGGAGTAGGTTCAGGTAGCTTTTATTACTTTTTTTACTCCATTTGTTGCTGTGCAAGGGTGTGGCTGCAGCTGTTGCTAAGCTACAGAGACGCTTGCAACTTGTGCCCATTGTTCTGAAGCAACAGGGTTTGTTGCTTTATACGGAGCTCTCAGCTCCGTATCTTTTATTATAGCGTTCGGTTATCCAGAATTTTTGATGAACCGGCACCGCGTCGGTCCCGTCCGTGCCGGATAAAAGAAAGTTTCCTGTAGTGCCTTTAATGAAGGAAAACGTCCCAAGATTCTACACAGGAGTCTTATCAAACAAAAATTGACACTGAGCCAAAGAAAGAGTATTAGCAGGGGTGACTAAAAGCTTGGTCAAAGGGTTAGGTTTTAAGAAGGGGCTTAAAGGAGGAGAGGCTGAAGATGTTTAAGGAGGGAATTCCGGAGCTTACTGCCTAGACCGGTGAAAGGCACAGCCGGCAATGGTGGGGCGAAGGGACTGGGGAATCTGCCAAGAGACCAAAGTTGGAGGAACGCAGAGTTCTCGGAGCTTAAAAAGTATGAGGGAGCATCCTTCTGGTTACAACTCTGCACCTTTGTGGAAATATATCAACTGGGGTGTGCTATTTGGGGTCTCCTTCCATCCAGAGAAGCTCTGGCAGTGTTGGTGATGGGACCAGCAGGAGTACCCGAGCAGCTCCATTTCTCTCGGTGGGAGCTGCGATTTTGCACCAGGGCTGGGAGCTGATCGGAAGTCTCCCACCAGTGTACCAGCTAGGCATACTGTGTAGAATTGAGTCTGCCCAAGACCTGGCTAGCTCCATTTCCATCACTATAGTCTTTTGCATTTCAGATTCACCCACCAGATGCCACAGCAGCTAATGAATGTTTTTCTAGCTTCCTGGTAATGTGAATCAAGCACTGTCGTCCTTTTGTGAGTTGAAGTTGTCCGCTACTCTTAACGCTTCTCCCATTTTATCTTCTAGTTCACAGCGTCTCAAATTCAGGTTGAACCTGTATGAATTAAAAGAAGGCAGACAGATCAAACCAAAAACATTCATGAGCATGGTTTCAAATCTCCTCTACGAGCGACGGTAGGTTATATACTCCAACCTATTGTGGAATGTTTGGAGTTATGCGGCGTGGTAGCCTGATTCTCAGATGTGAAGCTGCACGGCTAAATTACACACACGCAAACACATTTTGCGGTTAGAATTTATCATTCCGTTAATGGCCTAGTGGTGCCAAAACGTTCAGCTCCTGGCATAAAATGTAGTTTCCTCAGCAACTTTATTGGGAGTGAGATTCTTGAGGCCTCCTGCCTGGCGGAAAAGGTACTATAGTGCCCTGAAAATGGTGGGGTGTGATTTACCGCCCTGGTCCCGCTGGGGGTGTAACCGAGCTATATTTCCACGGGCCTATCACTAGGCGGCCACAAGCACCCGCCTGAGTTGGGAAGTAGCCCCTTTAAATATGCAAATCGGACCTTGGATGTTCCTGTGTGCAACCAAGTTTGTAAACTGATTTAAAAAGGGATTCTAGCCATCAGCCTATTGGAACTCCATTTAGTTTGGTTACAGAATAGTATCTGAATGACCAATCCATGCACTGGAGAAGGTGCAGGAAAGTGAGACTGATCTCAAGTGTAATAGGGAGGAGCAGCGAGAAAAGATGAGAGAAGCTCTAATCTAGAAATCGAGACTAGGAGCAGGGGCGGGATCCTCATTGAGGTAGATAAAATATTAAACGGTATAGATAGAGAAGGCAAACACAGAATATTACTTCAAATTAGGTCAGTGAAGTGGCTCCCAAAGATATCAATTTTAATTTGGAAAAATGTAAATTTAAAATCGAAATATTAGTATTTTCTCAGAGTGATGAATGTTTGCAGGTATCTGCCAGGCAGCATATTAGAGACAAAAGTATTAATGAAGCTGACTGCTAATATGGGTGAGTTGGGGTACTGGAGGGACGACTGACTTTCTTTATGCTAACGAAAGGAATATTGTTTTTATATAAACCTTGAAATTACAGTTGTGTATGTTACTGGACAAAGGTTTGTGTTTGTATGAGATTCCTCTCTCTGTTATTTCAATGCAGGCATTCGTTAACCTGTTTAGTTTAGCGCCACAACTAAAATAGAGGAAGATCACCATTTCTGGGCTACAGCACCTCAGCGGGTTCTCACAGTCTCTCTCGCAATGAATGACTTTTTGAGATGTAGGTTTATGTTCTCCTAATTACTTTTAACATTTGCAGATTTGGCCCGTACTACGTTGAGCCAGTGATCGCAGGACTTGATCCAAAAACACACCAACCCTTTATTTGTTCACTTGACTTAATTGGCTGCCCAATGGAGACCGAAGACTTTGTGGTCAGCGGAACATGCTCAGAACAAATGTACGGCATGTGTGAGTCCCTGTGGGAGCCAAACATGGTGAGTGCCTCCTGCCACCCTGCCCTATGGCTTTGGCACATTGACCTGTTAATTACCTTGGGTAAATATGAAATATGCTGGTTTCATTCACTCCTAAAAAACAAATGTTCTCTTTTCTTTGGTCTTTACATGACCTGCACCTGGTGACATATCTTTTTAAGTGACCAATATGGATCTGATTGTGAAAGAAACAGCAGCGTTGAATTATAAAGAAAGACTTGCATTTGTATAGCGCCTTTCATGACCACCGGATTATATTTTTAATTTGTTCATGGTGATGTGGTCGTCGCTGCAAGGCCAACATTTATTGGCCACCCCTAATTGCCCTTGAGGTGGTGGTGAGCCACCTTCTTGAACCGCAGAGGGCAGTTAAGAGTCAACCACATTGCTGTGGGTCTGGAGTCACATATAGGCCAGACCGGGTAAGGACAGCAGATTTCCTTCCCTAAAGGACGTTAGTGAACCAGGTGGGTTCTTACAACAGTCCAATAGTTTCATGGTCACCATTACTGATACTAGCTTTTTATTCCAGATTTATTTAATTAACTGAATTTAAATTCCCCAGCTGTTGTGGTGGGATTTAAACTCTCATCTCCTGATCATTAGTCCAGGCCTCTGGATTACTAGTCCAGTAAACTAACCACAATGCCACTGTACCCATATGTACCAAAGCACTTTACAGCCAATGAAGTACTTTTTGAAGTGTGGTCACTGTTGTAATATTGGAAATGCAGCAACGAATTTGCGCACAGCAAGCTCCCACAAACAGCAATGTGATAATGACCAGATAATCTGTTTTTTAGTGATGTTGATTGAGGGATAAATATTGTCCAGGACACCAGGGATGGCTCCCCTGCTCCTCTTCTTCGCATGGGATCTTTTACGTCCACCTGAGAGAGCAGACGAGACCTCGGTTTAACGTCTCACCCAAAAGACAGCACCTCCGACAGTGCGGCACTCCCTCAGCACTGCACTGGGAGTGTCAGCCTAGATTTTTGAGCTCCAGTCTCTGGAGTGGGACTCAAACCCACAACCTCCTGACTCCGAGGCGAGAGAGTGCTACCAACGGAGCCATTCGAACTGTATGATTGCCTATGCTGTGTTGTCATTATTCTGCCTTTTTGAGAAGTATTCATTGAAAACAAGCTTCTGGGATTAAATGGGGCATCCTATAATAACCGGTGTCCTGAATTTTGCACAAAAATTCCAGATAAAGTGCTAAGCTGGCACTGCACGTCCCTTGTAGTAAGATTCTTTACAACTGGTGAGAGTGTGCGCTGGAATCTTTTTCTGTATATGCTGTTCCCTATTCCCCAACCCATGTTCACTGCTGTGTTAAATGAAATGATTTACACTGAGGTACAGTTCCACAGATACTGGTCATTCAGCTGGCCTGAGCTTGAACCAGTCCACCTCTAATGTCTACACACCTGTAAGATCACTGGATAGAAATCAGCATTGAAACCTTAGTGATTTTGCCCTCACTCCCTCAACCCCACACACACCCACCCACCCAGGAGCCCTGAGGCAATAGTGGCAACCCTAATGGTTGCAATTCAGCTAACTCCACACAGACCAGGGATCAACTCTGGGACTTTCCTGAACTGTGTGACTCAGTGCCACACCAGATGGGGTCTATAACCAACTGGGATTTTTTAACGTACTAATTCCGTGTTTTGTTATACAAGACTGCAATGCTACAGGCATGAAAATCACACACACACACAGAGCTTCACTCTCCAGCTGGGAAATCTTGAATGTTTTCAGAGTATGGCCGGGACCATCTGCTTAACTTCATAAAGTACTCGTGAGGTCTAACAGATCCCCAAGTACTTTTTCAGTACACGACTTGCCGCAGCCCCAGAGTTCGATTCCAGGCAGCGTCAAGCGAGAGGTGTGAGGTGGCCTTCCTGGGGAGGGGAATCGCACGCCACTGCATTCTCGGGTCGGACTGGGAGCTGACTTGGTATTTATACTGTCCCTTTGCAGCACATCAAAAGTGGCAGTATAACTGCACCGTTGAAGAAAGAAGGAGCCTGCATTTGTCCAACACCTCCTATGCTCAAATACTAAATGAATGTTTCAATTTCAGGAACCAGCAGATCTGTTTGAAACCATTTCTCAGGCCATGCTGAATGCAGTGGACAGAGATGCTGTATCGGGTATGGGTGTCATCGTTCACGTCGTGTAAGTTTGGAACGCTTTTTTCTACACATGGCAGAGTTTCAATCTTACTGCTAGTGCACTCATTGTATTAAAATAGCACATAATCATAAAATAAGCAGGTTAATGTCTGTTAAAGTAGCAGAGAAAGTATGTCAGCGTGTGTTAAGCAGTGTGCTACCAGAGGCGGTTTCTTTTTATTCAGTAATGGGATGTGGGCGTCGCTGGCAAGGCCAGCATTTATTGCCCGTCCCTAATTGCCCTTGAGAAGGTGGTGGCGAGCCGCCTTTTTGAACCACTGCAGTCCGTGAGGTGAAGGTGCTCCCACAGTGCTGTTAGGGAGGGAGTTCCAGGATTTTGACCCAGTGATACTGTACTCCTGGGTTGCTAGAACGTGACCCTGGGTCCAAAATCAATACATTTAATGCTACAGGTGATACATGAGCAGGGGGCGTGATTTGTATCCCATGAGTGGACTGGCCTGATAACATGCTCATGACTTTGCCAATCACAAGTTTGGTTACTGCCACAAACGTGATAGATTTGTGTCCTACAGCTCTGGCGTTGCACTTTTTTTTAATTGCAGATGAGAAAAATAATTTAAATTTGAAACCGGGAGTAAATTGCGTAGATTGCAGACTGGGTCACGTCACTGTAAATCGTTTTTTTCCACAATGCCATCTCTTAATTATGGTATCTCTTTTCAAACATGAAAGAAATAATTCAGGGAGGTGTTATCACACGTGGCCCTTGTTCAATTCATAGTACGTTAGCTCAGGACTTTCCATTGACCTGCCAGCAGTCTCGGAAGTTCAACTTGCTGTAATCTGGCCGACTGCTTAAACAACAAGTTGTGTAACTGCTGCAGACAGGACTGTGTGTTACTGGCAAAGCATTTACTTAAGAGGATCGCGCGTGGGTTCATGTGGAAAATGGTTCGAGTTTCTTAGAATCATAGAATGATACGGCCCATTGTGCCTGTGCCGGCTCTTTGAAAGAGCTCTCCAATTTGTCCCGCTTTCCCCCGCCCATTCCCTATAGCCCTGCAAACTTTTCCCCGTCAAGAATTTATCCAGTTCCCTTTTGAAAGTTGTTATTGAATCTGTTTCCACCGCCCTTTCAGGCAGTGCATTCCAGATTATACCAACTCGCGGTGTTTTTAAAAAAACAATTCTCCTAATCTCGACTCTGGTTCTTTTGCCAATCACCTTCTATCTGTGTCCTCTGGTCACTGACCCTATTGTCAGTGGAGGCAACTGCAGCACAGAGTGTTTGTGTATCTATATGGTTAGATTCCATTTGCTAATTGTTTTTTTCTTCCTTGCAGTGAAAAGGACAAGATTACCACCAGAACATTAAAGGCTCGCATGGATTAAAAAACAAAACCTCTTCAGCAAACTTTGAAAAACAATGTTTTTTTTGTGTAGTTTTCTTTTCTGTTCTAGCACACCTAAAATATCGGGAGAGTGTCTGTCGAAACCAGATAGTTTGAATTGAATAACTTTCGTATTATATTTGGTGGCCACTGAATATTTTGTTTATAAGACATGTATAATTAAAAAGGCAATAAACTAGCTATATAACAAGGAACATCTTAAGCACAGAATACTTTGATATTCCTCTTGCCTACTGTGAGTGTGGTCTGACATATAATTTAAATAGCAAATATGATTTTGTTTGGGGGGGGGGGGGGAAGAGAGGAAAAATTCAAAGCAGACCCACACCAGTCTGCTGCCAGCCAGGCAGAGTCGAACGATTCAAATATGGATCCATAATATCCCAACACGGCTGCATCAATCTAGAAAAGAAAGACTTGCATTTCTACAGCGCCTTTCACGACCTCAGGACGTCCCAAAGTGCTTTACAGCCAATGAAGTACTTTATGAAGTGTAGTCACTGTTGTAATGTAGGAAACATGGCAGCCACTTTGTGCACAGCAAGATCCCACAAACCACATTGTGATAATGACCAGATCATTTGTTTTAGCGATGTTGATTGGGGGAAAACTCCCCTGCTCTTCTTCAAAATAGTGCCATATGATCTTTTACGTCCATCTGAGAGAGCAGACGGGGCCTCGGTTTAACGTCTCATCTGAAAGACAGTGCAGCACTCCATCAGTACATTCAAGGAGTGTTAGCCTAGATTCTTCTGACCTTCTGACTTGAACCCACGATCTCCTGACTCAGGTGAGAGCGCTACTCACTGAGCCATGGCGGAGACTAGCTCCATGCTACAGACACTTTCAGAGTCAGTGTAGAGTGGCAGCAAAACACAGGGTTCTGGAGTGCAATAGGAGCAGGAGCAGGTCATACGGCCCCTCAAGCCTGCTCCACCATTCAATAAGATCATGGCTGATCATCGACCTCAACTCCACTTTCCTGCCGGATCCCCATAGCCCTTGATTCCCCATGAGTCCAAAAATATATCCATCTCGGTCTTGAATATACTCGGAGGCTGAGCATCCACAGCCCTCGTGTAGAGAATTCTAAAGATTCACCACCCTCTGAGTGAAGAAATTTCTCTTCATCGCAATCCTAAATGGCCGACCCCTTATCGTGGGACTATGACCCATTGTTCTCGGCTCTCTATCCAGAGGAAGCAGCCTCTCAGTAGAGAGCATATAGGCCCAGTCTACTCAATCTTTCCTCCATAGGACAACCATATCATCCTCGGAATCAATCTAGTGAACCTTTGTTGAAATCTAAGGCAGGTACACTCTTCCTTAGGTAAGGAGACTAAATATATGAATAGAGGTGAGATGTCCCTTCACCACTAGGGTTTGATACTACCTGCCCTATCACTGCAGTGTATTGGCAGTCTGTTACTGCAGACCCTTTAACATTTTGGGAAAAAGTACACTCTGACTAGGACCATTGAATAATTTTTTATGGGGAGCTCTCTTCTGACAGCCAGGCAGTGTAACTTTTTTTTAAAGAAAAAGACTTCACATTTATATAGCACTGTTCACGACCTCCGGACGTCCCAAAGCGCTTTACAGCCAAAGACATACTTTTTGAAGTGTAGTCACTGTTGTAACGACCGGGCTTCAGATCAGACCAGCAGCACGGGGGAATCTCAGCTTAAGGTTTTACGCCATTGACATAGTACCAGTGGCCAATCGCTGACATTCACGTAAAAGGCTCCATTTGTATCTTTGAACTTGGAAGAAACCTCGCCACAAACAGGTGTGTGACTGTGTTGGCATTTTCACTCTCGCGTAAACAAATGAATATTCAGATAGTTGTAGAGCTTGATTTTATTTCGATAAGACAAAGTTCTGGGCTGGAGTGTATAATCCTTTTCGCACATGGGGCCACCTGCAGCAATATCCACTCTCCATGATACAAGATAGTGCAATGCACTGAGAGTTGGCAGTGAACATATTGCTAACAAGTACGTTAGTTCAAGTAGAAGACATCAAAAACATGTAAAATACAAATACAGGGCAACATCAATACAGAATATATGAAGTTACTGTGCAGAAAATTGGTAAAAGGTATGTTATGGTTTCATTGTTAAAAAAGTGCTAGTACTACCATTTAGGAAACAGCAATGCCAAATATTAAGCACATATATATAATTGTTCATTTATGTTACAGTTCTGTTAATACTATTAGAGTAACACAAAAGTGAAGTTAAGTACATTATTGTACCCTCAGTCACAACTTTATAACTTGGCCATTGCCAACATGGTTCATTTGATCCAATGTCCACACACACCAGCTCCCTTTCCCAGACTCTGCATACAAAAGCAAGTCATTCATAAATTTGTATAGACTACACATCTAAAAATAGTGTGGATAAATAATCTAGTTGACATAATTGGTGAATTATTCTCTGTGACTAAGAAAATAATCATACTGTGTATTTTCATTACAGTACATCCCAAAGTGTTTCTTGTTTTTCCAAGTGGGAGCTGTACAGGCCTTTTCTGGTGTACAGAATTTATTTCACAGATACCCCATGCTGATAACCTGTAGGTTGTAAGGTGTGTTTGCTAATTGCATTAGATTTCCAATTTGTGTTAAATTGGAGACTAGTTTTGGGTCACAGTCTGGGGTCCGTTGGGAATTTGCATAAGAAATAGGAGCAGGAGTAGGCCATACGATGCCTCGAGCCTGCTCCGCCATTCAATGAGATCATGGCTGATCTTCGACCCCAACTCCACTTTCTCGCCCTATCCCCATATCCCTCGATTCCCTTAAGTGTCCAAAAATCTATCAGTTTCAACCTTGAATATTATCAACGATTCAGCAGTGGGGTAGAGAATTCCAAAAATACACAAGTCTCAGTGAAGAAATTTTCTCCTCTCAGTCCTAAGTTCTATAAAGGGAACTGGATAAGCATCTGAAGGAAATAAAATTTACAGGGCTACAGGGGAGTGGGACTAGCTGAAGTGCTCTTGCAGAGAGCCAGCATAGGCTCGATGGGGCGAATGGCCTCCTGTGCTGTAACCATTCTATGATTCTAAATGGCTGACCCCTTATCCTGAGACTGTGCCCCCTAGTTCTAGACTCTCCAACATTTCTTAAATTTGTTTTGCTACTGCCCTTGTAAATCATTGTTGGGCTGCATCAGAATGTTGGGCCAATGGCTGGGAAGTTTGCATCTAGAGTTTCCAGGTAATAGCTAAGCTCCCGTTCCTTGGCCATCGTAGACTAGGCAGCAGTAACCAGCGGTTCTGAGACAGCAGAAAATGCTGAAAACACTCAGCAGGCCAGGCAGCATTTGAGGAGAGAGGGTTGAACCGAAGATGTTACGGACGAACAGTTTATAAGGAACAGAAAAGGCAGTGAGAAGATGAAAAAATATCACGTGACTTTAAAACAGGGACCGCATTGGCGCACTGGTCCAATAAATCCCCGTCCTTTAATCCCACTTCATGTGAAGACAACACTTGGTCTTGACTCATAGTACGTAACTCCACAGGCAATTGGCTAATGCATGAACGAATTTGACAAAGTAAGATTGTCAATGACTTTCATGCCCCAATCACTTCGCTCTTTTTATTCATTCACGGGATGTGGGCGTCACAGGCAAGGCCAGCATTTATTGCCCATCCCTAATTTCCCTTGAGTAGGTGGTGGTGAGCTGCCTTCTTGAACCGCTGCAGTCCGTGTGGTGAAGGTGCTCCCACAGTGAGTTTGTCGTAGCGGTTTGGTGGAACTGAGTGGCTTGTTGGGCCATTTCAGAGGGCAGTTAAGAGTCAAACACATTGCTGTGGGTCTGCAGTCACATATAGGCCAGACTGGCTGAGGACGGCAGATTTCCTTCCCTAAAGGACATTAGTGAACCAGATGGGTTTTTATGACAACCCGGTAGTTACATGGCCACCATTACTGATGCTAGCTTTTTATTCTAGTTTTATTTAATTAACTGAATTTAAATTCCCAGCTGCCGTGGTGGGATTTGAACTCATGTCGCCGGGTCATTAGTCCAGGCCTCTGGATTACTAGTCCAGGCCTCTGGATTACTAGTCCAGTAACATAACATGCTACTGCTCCCTCTGACAGGCAGATGTTTGAAAGGAGCATGTGGGAGATCATGTGCTCAAACACTGGCCCAAATATCTCAACTAAACCAGAAGCGGAAAAAACAGACTAAAACCCAGAGCCAATTAAGGAAAGAAAATCTGTAAAATTCCACTCCGACCCTCTTTAGGTGATGGAAACTAGTCCAGGAGATCACATTGATCCAGATATATTACAGGGTAATACAACATGTACAACGTGGTCTCTGCACCAGCCAGAAACCGGTCCAGCTTTCACTTGAAGGAATAAAGCGAATCAGTGTTCACCACAAGCGTCCGCAACCTGTTTTACAGATCCGCGATTCTCTGGCAAAGGAAGAACTGCCAAACATCCAACCCAGTTCTGCGCTTACATAACTTGTAAGCATGATGCAAGGGCCAAACTAGGTTGGACTGAGGTCAGCTTCCCAAAGATTACACTTGCAGCTGCTCACATTGTGTTCACATTCTAGGAGGTGAACTCGTAGCCAACCCGGTGCTGAGCCCACTTAACAGGCTGCACGAAAGTCATAACCTCCTATGAAAACAAGCTACGCACAAATCGCCTCCTCTGCGGCCAGATTCAATCAAGATATCAAGATGTAGAGTGTTTCTTCTACGAACTCCGTGGCTGTTCAGTTTACATCAGTTGGAAAACTGCCAGTTGTCAGCTGGAGGGTTAATGTGGTTAAAAAGTTCTGCAAAATGATCACCGTTAATGAATTGAGACAACACCCTGACTTAAATCAGCTAACTAGATACAGACCAAGGACTGAATTGCGAATTTTCCTGTTCTTTATAGCTCTGTTCCAGACTGGACAGTGACTTTACCTACTGAGAAGGAGGGAAGAACTCCTCCAGGACATTTTCATGGGAGGCGCTCAGAGAGCACATCTGTCCTTTGTGCTGCACAAACACTCCTCGCATGTAGCACATTAATGGGAGCCATGAAGCAGTATGGGGCACACAGGCTCTATTACTGCATGAGGGAGGCAGCAGAGAGGCTGTGTGCTCCAACAGTAGGGCGATTGAATTAAAAATAGCCCTTTTTGAAAAATGTCAATGAGTAGAATGAGCCTATTTTCTCTTTTTAATGAGAGGTGATCTCATTAAAATGTATAAAATTCTTAAGAAGGCTTGACAGGGTAAATGCTGAGAGACTGTTTCCCCTGGCTGAAGAGTCTAGAACTAGGGGGGCACAGTCTCAGGATAAGGAGTCGGCCATTTCGGACAGAGATGAGGAGAAATTTCTTCACTCAAAGGGCGGTGAATCTTTTGCATTCTTTGCCCCAGAGGGCTGTGGATGCTCAGTCGGTGAGTATATTCAAGACTGAGATCGATAGATTTTTGGACTCTAGGGGAATCAAGGGATATGGGGATTGGGCGGGAAAGTGGAGTTGAGGTCGAAGATCAGCCATGATCTTATTGAATGGCGGAGCAGGCTCGAGGGGCCAATACTGCTCCTAATTCTTATGTAAGGAAGTATGGTGGTGCAGAGGTTATGTTACAGGACTGGAAATCTAGAGGCCTGGATTAATAATCCCACCATGGGAGAATTTGAATTCAGTTTTTAAAAAATCTGGAAATAAAAAGCTGGTATCAGTAAAAGTGACCCTGAAGCTATCGGATTGTTGTAAAAACCCAACTAGTTCATGAATGTCCTTTAGGGAAGGAAACCTGCCACCCTTACGCTATACGTGACTGCAGTACTGACCACAAGATTGGTTCAGTTAAAGGCGGCACTTTGTCATATTAAGACACTCGTCCTTCCCAAATACCTGTCTTCCCAGCACTGCAATCAGATGTTTCTTAAACGAGTTCAATATCCTGGCCTCAGCCACCCTCCCTGGAAACATGTTCCAGCTGTGGATCACCTGGCATCTATCTTAAACCTGCCCTTCACAACCCTGACTCAGTGCCCTCTTGGCCTGCGATCCTTATGTTGTGCCAGCTAGAGCACTGTCCAGCATCAACCTGACCTGTGGCAGACGGACCCCAACTCATTTGCCGATATAACCCAGCATCTCTCCCAGATTGGATCTCTCCAGGTCATGCACCCACCTCTGATGAGGGTTTTCCACAGACGATAGAAACCCTTTCTAATAGTTGTCCTTGGTACAAGAATGCAGAAGGGCCTCCCTGAATCTAATCACTTTCAAGTACAGGTAGAATGTTAGAAAGTTGTGGGGTTTGTCAATCCATTTATTTAAACGAGTAATTATTCACAATCACCCACATTTTTGTTTGAAAGCGAGGAGCTTCCCTCTCACTCAAGAAAAGTAAAATTACTTGTAATGTTGTAGGCAGAGCTTTGCTTTGTATAAAAGTAATGACCTCCTACCTCTCCTGAGAATGCGGACTCACATTTGGTTTGTACAGTTCCAGGACTATATATCACCCTTCCAGTACCTTGCCCGACTGGCTATTATTCACCTGTGAACCTAGACAATGAGTTTCAGTGGTCTGTTTGATCATGGAGAGCATCACAGCCAAGCCTATTCCTGCCTTCGTCCGATGTCCACACAGATACACTTTCCATTAGGAGTCAGTGCATAGTAATCAGGAGGAGGAACCCTGGAGGAAGGGGATTATGAGCAGCGATGGAACTTCAAAAAAAACACCAAGAACTTTTGAACTTAATCATTTTGATTAGAAATGATCCTAACTCGCACCAAGTCCCGTTCACCCATCAGCCCTGTGCTCGCTGACCTACACTGGCTCCTGCTCCGGCAAAGCCTCCTTGTTTTCAAATCCCTCCATGGCCCCTCACCCCCTCCCTATCTCTGCAATCTCCTCCAGCCCCACAACCCTCTGCGATCTCTGCACTCCTCCAATTCTGGCCTCTTGAGCATCCCCAATTTTCATCGCTCTACCATTGGCGGCCGTGCCTTCAACTGCCTGGGCCTTAAGCTCTGGAATTCCCTCCCTAAACCTCTTCACCTCTCTCTCCTCCTTTAAGACGTTCCTTAAAATCTACCGCTTTGACCAAGCTTTGGTCAACTGTCCTAATATCGCCTTATGTGGCTCGGTGTCAAATTTTGTTTGATAATTGCTCCTGGGAAGCACCTTGGGACATTTCACTACATTAAAGGCGCTGTATAAATGCAAATTGAAAACATGCTGGATTAATAGGATGGGTAAAGAATGAAAGGAACAGGAGCTTTCATTTACCACAGGAAGGGCTTGCAAAAAGGAGGTTTCCAGAAAATCCTCAGCTACATGACCATCACTGTAGGAAGAGATGCACAAGGAAGAGATACAATGGAAGCAGCCAAGGTTTCAGGTGGGTCGATCAACTGGGTAAGCAGGCAGAAGGTCAGAGTCAAGTCCAAAAGCTGGCTGGTCACTCACCTCGGCTGTATGATTTAGGTCTGGCCGTCAAGACACAGCAACCTATCGTCAAGGCGTGGGGGTTGCAGCGAAGAGGAACGCTGACCTCTCCTGATGGCTAGCAATAGATCCCCAATTGACAGAGGTCACAAAGTAATCTTTGGCTCAATTTATCGAGTTGGTGAAGGAGGAGCCTGGTTGAACTATATGTAGCTTCTAGTACAGAATGTATGGGTTCAATTCTCATAAATATAAGATAGTCACTAATAAATCCAATAAGGAATTCAGGAGAAACTTCTTTACTCAGTGAGTGGTTAGAATGTGGAACTCGCTACCACAGGGAGTAGTTGAGGCGAATAGTTGAGGGGAAGCTAGGTAAACACATGAGGGAGAAAGGAATAGAAGGAGATGTCCATAGGGTTAAATGAAGGAGGCTCGTGTGGAGCATAAACACCGGCACAGACTTGTTGGACTGAATGGCCTGTTTCTGTGCTGTAAACTCTAAGTAATTCTGTTCTCTCTCTACAGTACACAAGGGAGAAACAATGGACAACATCTGTTCTTAATCTTACTGCAAGTGCCATTGTAGCCTTCCAAACATTGGTATAGACAGGCCTATGAAAATAAGATACTTCAGCTTTAAAGGACCAGCACATTCCCAAGAGAAGCTCACCCACGCAGCTCAGTAGCAGGAGGTGCCCCTTGGTCAAGACATGAAACAAGGACCAAAAAGGAACAGTTCAGTAATACACACTAGGCTCTTGTATTGCCACTATTGGATTTAGTTGTGGTTACCAGTTTCTCAGGTTTCTCAGGTTATCACTACAATTGTGCAGAAGTTGTGTGGAGGATTTGAAATGATCATGGATTTCTTCGGCAGCGCCTTCCAAACCCGCGACGTCCACCACCTAGAAGGACAAGGGCAGCAAGAGCATGGTAACACCACCACCACCTCCAAGTCACACACCATCCTGACTTGGAAATATAGCGGCCGTTCCTTCATCGTCGCTGGGTCAAAATCCAGGAACTCCCTCCCTAACAGCACTGTGGGAGCACCTTCACCACACGGACTGCAGCGGTTCAAGAAGGCGGCTCACCACCACCTTCTCAAGGGCAACTAGGGATGGGCAATAACTGCTGGCCTTGCCAGCGACGCCCACATCCCATAAATGAATTTTGATAAAACATTTCACATTTTCGTGAAATGAGCTAGCAAATCACTCAGGACCCCTCCAGTAGTAAAATAGTTCAAGCACTTGCCGTCTAGTGCAAGAGCCTGTCTTCATTGTGTGCTTGGCTGATGGCAGCCTATGCCTTCAGCCGTCTCGGCCCCAAGCTCTGGAATTCCTTCCCCAAACCTCCCCACCTCTCTCTCTCGCTCTCCTTCAAAAGCGCTGCTTAAAACCTACCTCTTTGACCAAGTGTTTGGTTACCTCTCCTAATGTCTCCTGCTTTGGCTCGGTGTCAATGTTTGTCTGATGACGCTCCTGTGAAGCACTTTGGGACATCTTACTGCGTTAAAAGCACTATATAAATGCAAGTTGTTGTTCTAACAGCACCACCAACTGTGTGTGGAAACTGCTTTGTGGACACGGCTATGCTACTTTAAGCCAGGTTTACGTCCCCGCATATCCTTTTTCTCCCCTCTCTGCGACTGAAGGCACGGACTCATACTGGGTATGATTCCATAGATGTTGGGTGTGTTCTGGTATCCTGCCCCAGTAGTCATCATTGTGCCTTAACAGTAAGGTCAGGGTTCTCCTCTTTGGGGTGCAATTTAAGCCTCTATGCTACGTTTCTGACCCCAACCCATTTCCTCGGGTGGTGGGTTATTTCCGAAAGGCGGTGGGCTCCTGGTGACACTGCTGCAGCACCAGAAGAGGTGGTGAGGGACCTTAAAAGAAAGATAGACTTGCTTTTATATAGCGGCTTTCACGACCTCAGGACGTCCCAATGCGCTTTATGGCTTTGAAGTGTAGTCACTGTTGTAATATAGGAAACTAGGCAGCCAATTTGTGCACAGCAAGCTCCCACAAACAGCAATATGATAATGACCAGATAATCTGTTTTAGCGATGTTGGTTGAGGGATAAATACTGGCCAGGACACCCTTGCTCAAAATTGTGCCATGGAATCTTTTACATCCATCTGAAAGGGCAGACAGGGCCTCTGTTTAACGTCTTATCTGCAAGACGGCACCTCCGACAGTGCAGCACTGGAGTGTTGGCCTAGATTATGTGCTCAAGTCCCTGGAGTAGGAATTGAACCCACAGCCTTCTGACTCAGAGGCGAAGATGCTGCCCATTGAGCCACAGCCGACACCTTAAAGGGGCACAAGTGCCTCAAAGAAGGCATCAAGACTTCGACTGAAAGATTCAGCGGAGATCAAGACCTTCAGCAGGTATGTGACGGGCTCAAACTGGAGAGTGGGCTCCGAAAGGCCCTTTCCCTCCACTGGGGGACCCCGGGGCTGTTACCACCACTTCCTGGGGTTTATTGCCACCCGCCGCTTGCTGGCCCCAGTAAGTGATGGTAAATGTGGTGGACAAGGGGGAAATCCACCGGAGATCACGGTTCCGTCCTCTGCCACCGGTTGCATGTAGCAGGTAGGGAAGGAGTGGCTGGTGACTGCCCCGACGATGAAGGGAAATCCCGCTCATCACCTCCATGCTGATCCCGTCCTAATCTGAATTTCACACACATGTACTTCCCTGTAGGAACTCTAGCCAGTTTTTATTTCCCCTTTCCAAGTGTGGCGGTGCGGAGGTCAGCCGTCCCGCCCCCCAGTCTGGACGGCTTAGCGCTACACCAGACAATGTACCTACCAGCGGTGCCACCGTCACCTACCGATCCCTCAGTCCAAAAACGGAACCAGCAGTTCCTCACAGGAATTCCAGAAGGCATTACATTTTACGTTTCTGGAACACTAAGGAATTGGCTGGATGTCAGGCCGACTTCTAGTGAGACACTGCAACCATTGCCTACATGTAAGGAGACTTCTGGGCTGTTTGGTGATCTGTCTCAACAACGGGGTGTCGAGGTGCTAAAGAAACGACACTTTGGTTTCCTCTTTCTCCCCTGGGGATACCCCTTAAGCACTCCCCCCACCCCCACTGCTGTCTCAATCTGTAGCATGACCATCAAAAGACTTGCATTTATATAGCGCCTTTCACGACCTCAGGACATCTTAAAGCACTTTACAGCCAATGAAGTACTATTTAAGTGTGGTCACTGTTGTAATGTAGGAAACGCGACAGCCAATTTGCACACAGCAAGATCCCACAATAAGTAATGTGATAATGACCAGATAATCTGTTTATTCAGGTGATGTTGAGGGATAAATATTCACCAGGACGCCCGGGACAACTCCCCTGCTCTTCTTTGAAATAGTTCCGTGGAATGTTATTACGTCCAGCTGAGAGAGCAGACGTGGCCTTGGTTTAATGTCTCATCTGAAAGGAGGCCGAGATCCACTTCCTCCATCATAAAAGTCCACAACCTCCGAAACTGGAGGCTGGAAAGAGGGAAATATCGGAGGGGGGGGGGAAATCCAGGGGAATGTTATAGGGTAATGGGACCTACCGAAAAACTGAACACACCACAGAATCTCACACTAATTGGATCTGATCCAGTAGCACTTGGCTGAGTGATGACTGATGTCGGGAGAATTAACCATCATCCAATTGGACCAGCGAGTTTTTACAAAAAAAAAAGTTTTTTTATTTGTAAGCTTTGGTATTACTGCAGCGAGTTTAAAATACTGCGTCACCATGACTCCCAAACACACCATTACAAATTAATACAGTCTGGACTCTGATAAATGCATAACTGGTCGAGCCGAAAATCTTGCACATTGCCGATAATTTCCAATGGACCGATGTATAAGCTTGATTGCATGCGTTGCATCTGAACCCAAAGGGAAACTCTACCTGGGTCGGGGATCATTTGATGGCATTCGTTGAGACTTACCACCAGCAGAAATTGGCCAGTCTCTAACCATGATCGCATTGAATGGCGGAGCAGGCTCGAGGGGCCGAATGGCCTACTCCTGCTCCTATCTTCTATGTTTCTATGTTAACCACCCGCCCCCACCCCCCGCCATCACTTTCAGGTCCCAATCACAAGATCTTTGATTTCCTTGCTGATGGTATGCAGGTAACATCTGAAATAAGGACTACTACCCAGGGACAAGTACAAAATGAGACATCCAGTAGGGGCGAGACTGGGTCAGATCTATTACAGAAAACTAACGCGGAACGTGGGGAATTAATACGCTGGAGGTCCTGACTTGCCACGGTCAGGACTCTGGCCCTGTAAAAGTAAGGTAAAAACTTGGATTGTTCGTGTTTAGATATTTTGCCCAATGTGGCGTGGGGCCATACAAGGCAGGAAGGTCCAATCCCTACCCTGTGCTGGGTTAGTTGACCTCAACATTAGCAGCAGTGAAGATACTAAAACTGGCCTCAAACTGCTGACAAGTAGCCATTCCCAGAAAGTACCCACGGATGGACATTGTGCTGATACCATCCATGGCCAAACTGCCTGCCTACAATCACTGTCTGGGCTTGCACGTGACGAGTGACCTGTTTGGGAGAACAGCTAGTATTTGTGGGAATGTTTTCCAGCGAGCATCTGCACTGACAGGAGCGAGATCATTTTTTTTTTTTAAGGTTTAATAAAATACACAGTTAACGGCATTATGGGTGTGTTTTTAAAAAAAAAATTCTGCTCTTATCGCCAATTTTCAGAAGTTAACAGCAGTGGTCCCCCCCATCAGCAGTGAGGTGCTGTACGAGCACCCACACCAGAAGAGACCGTGAAAACAGCCTCCCTCCAAATCGCGTCAAATACAACTTCGGAGGAGAAATTAAAAGTGTGACCGACAGCCAGCAACGGGCTGGGCTGAGGAATAATCGGGCTGCTATGCAACTAAACCATTTTATGCATGGGGTCAAGATTATACGCTGAGGAGTTACGCCTGCATCAGGAACTCGATATAATAGAAGCAAAAGAAGAAATCATTTGGTACACTGAAATTCAAAGCTTGGGTCAGGTGTGCACTTATCGTGATGCAACTGAATTCAGACAGGTAATTTTAATGTTCCATTTTTTCATCCTTTACAATTGTGAGCTAGCTACAACTGCACTAGAATCTCTATTGTAACATACACAGTGCAATGAATTGTACATTTTTCCCAGCAATACAGATAGGGCGTCAGAAGGTGCATTTCTATTTATCTCCTGTAATCTTTACACCTCCAACATCCTACGTCTACTGTTTCTCAATTACAATCTCGCCTGATCACTTAGTAAAATGGCCACCGTCCTTTTAGTAAAGAAGGTTTACGTATTAAAAACAATCCGTAGAAAATAATAGGTTAGCGAGGGTTCAAACATTAAGGTGTAGTCTCTTCATTGGCTTTAGACATATACATATCTATCAGTGATCACTTAGTCACCACCATGTGCAGACCAAGCTCACCTTCAGCATCCCTCCCGTAATATCTGTTATGCTACACATAATTAACAGCATACATGAAATTCTGTCATTTAAAGGATTAAAGTGCCAATCAATTCCTTCTATGCTTTCTGCAAGCGACATGTAAATGGTTCAAATTTGAGCTTGTATTTTGTTTTCATATATCCAGGACGTTCTTTTTTTTTTTACTAAAACAGCACAATATTGCCACAGTATTTTTTGCAATATTTCAGACTTCTTAAGGATTCCAAAATCGACCACAGGTAGTTTTACAAAAACTCTACCAAGCAACATTATTGTCACCGCCTCCCCCCCCCCCCCCCTCTTTGTAACATCAGGTTCAACAGCAAACAGCAATACTTTGTCAAAAGAATTCGAGTTTTTTTTTAAGTCCCTTACGAAGGAGTTAGCTCTTTTTAAAAAAAAAATCACCTTTTTACTCATGTCTATTGACCTAGCAGACAGAATGACACATCGTCCCCCAAAAAAACATTAGCTTAAAAGCACAATTACAGACTCTACTCTCTTGAAAAGCCAAGGAGCCCACATCAAGGTAAACGTGAGCCCTCCCGCCAAGTAACAAAAAGAAAAGGTAAACTTTTAGAATACATTAGGAATGCCGCAAATCAAATCGATTTACCCAAACCACATCGGATGGACTGGGCTACTCCACAGGCTGCATAGCCAGATGCAGGCTCGGAAAATCTGGATATGTGGCATCCTATTGTAAATCTTATGTTGCTTTTGAGTAAACATCTCCCTCTTCCTCCCTCCCACACCACCCCGCCAACCCAACCCAACAAACAATAGCTTATATATAGTTGCGTTGGTTTATTTATAAAGTTGCTAAAAGTCTTTTTGTTTTGCGATTAGACAATATGGCAACTTAAAGACATTTTGAGAAACAGCATGGCAAAGGCCCGGCAATGGCAGAACCAGGGTTGGGATGAGTGCAGCGTCACAAAGATACACGCAAACAAGTACCGTGCCTCTGCTCCGTTTGGACAATATCTGAACCGTTTAAAAAAAAAAGTGATTCTTGCCATGGTCAAAGTGCCCGCCGTCCTTCACTGCGTGCGAGTGCCCACCTTCCGGTTTTAAGATCATGCAGTACGTCTCATCGTGACTAACGGAGAGCCACTGAAGCTAATGCCAGTAAAGACACACTCAGAATGCATGGCAGGGAAAACTTCAAGAGTAATGCAAAAATTTGAGGCAAAGCAGGTCTGCCGCTAAGTGCGTCTCATTTTTTTTTCCTGTTGTGTTTTTGTTCCGTTTTGTTTCCAAAGGATGCAATTTTGAGATTAGTCTCTGCACGTTTCAATACTGCACGCACCACTACAGCGTCCTCAGTTTTTAGTTCCCACGTTGCTGCATTCGCTACTCATCGGTAGTCTCTCGTCCTGCGTGTCGTGTGTGTGTCTGCGTGGGCACTATGTTATGATGTTAGACAGAAATTCTAAGAAGCGCTTTGAGTACTGTTCGGGATTAACTGTCGAGATCTCGGCACCAGCCTGCAATGCACAAACAAACGACGTGTTATTCGAAAAGAGAATTGCGCTTAGCAACCACGAACCCGTCACCAAGCAAAGAAAAGAAATGGAACAGTAAAATGGTTGCCATTTTCCCCCCCCAAGAAACCGTAACCAGTGTTCCCTCTAATTTTTTTTGGGGGGCCGCATGGTCCCTTTCACGGGCTGCGCGACTACATTCAAAAATCGGCGCATGCGCGGTTTTCGCATTTAAGAGCTGGTAAGCTGGCTGCGCAGGAGCTCCAGAGCGCTGCACGGCCGCCCAGCTTAAAGGGAACATTGTGGAAACAAACAAATTAATCAGATTTGATCATTTATTGGCCCTGCCCCCACAGGAACATTTCTCCCCCCCACCAGCCCCCACACCCTCCAATTTTCTCCTCGAAAGGCACTGACTCGTGCTGGGGGGTGCAGTTCCCCCGGGACCAGCAGCCTTCGGTATCTCATCTAAGCAGCTATTCTTCATGTGCGAGCCTAGGACAGTGGGCCTCAAGCTGGCTAATCAACTGTGTGGGGAATCACAGCTCAGCCTGATCTGATTCGCACCTGACACGCATCCGCACACACGCATCCACACACACGCATACGCACGGACGCATCCACACGCACGGACGCACGCATACACACACACACATCCACGCACACACATATCCACACACACGCACGCAACCACCCACACACATCCACATTTCCCCACTAACTTCTCAAGGTTAGGATAAGGCAGCAAAACTTTCTGTAAGTTACTCACTCAAAAACAGGATAAAAGCACAAACCTAGTGGCTGACTCGGTTGTGCCATTAGATTCAGTTCATTTTATCTATCTAGATAATCTTCGGCGTGTATAATTAGATCAGACTCCCTCACAACATTGTTTATACTGTAATGCCCTAAATTAAATATAAATGGTTATCTGACCTAACGTTGGCCGATAAAATTTGCAATTGTGTATTTCTGCTCCTTTTGTAGATCCTTTTATCTAATCAAATCACAAAGTAATGTGTCTGCAACTTCCCATCCTAATCTTAAATGCGTGCTAATAATATTAAATGGATCTAAAAATATGCTAGAACAAAACTATCAATTAAAGACTGCCACTAATGAATTACAAACTCATGCTGGAACAACCAAAGACAGGGCAGTTCTAATAGGCAGTAACAGCACTACATATAGTAAAATAAATCATATCATTTCTTGTTGTCTCCCCTCCTCTCCTGATAGTGCTGACTCTCAGTTTCCCCAGACATGGTCCACATTTTGGCTATTCTTGATGGATAAGCCTGGACCACCTTAAACATTCACTCCCTCCACCACCGGCGCACTGTGGCTGCAGTGTGTACCATCTACAAGATGCAGCAAGTCTTCGACAGCACCTCCCAAACCTGCCACCGAGAATGACAAGGGCAGCAGGTTCATTGGAGCGCCATCACCTCCAGGATCCCCTACAAGTCACGCACCATCCCCACTTGGACATATATCTCCGTTCCTTCACCGTCCCTACCTAACGGCACTGTGGGAGCACCTTCAACTAACGGACTGCAACTGTTCAAGAAGAAGTCTCACCACCACCTTCTCAAGCACAACTAGGGATGGGCAATAAATGCTGGCCTTACTAGCGACGCCCACATCCTGTGAATGAAGAAAGAAAAGGGCAGCGAGTATAGGCAGGTTGTTTGAACACAGCGGATTTCAGAACCCACTGTGATCAACTGACTCCACTGTCATCAATAAACCCAATAAAGATTTCAGGAGAAGCTTCTTCACCCAGACAGTGGTTGGAATGTGGAACTTGCTGCCACGAGGAGTAGTTGAGGAGAATAGCGTGGACGCATTTAAGGGGAAGCTAGATAACTACATGAGGGAGAAAGGAATAGAAGGATATGCTGATAGGGTGAGATGTACGGTGGGAGGAGGATCCTGTGGAGCATAAACGCAGATTGGGTGACCGCTTTGCGGAACACCTCCGTTCAGTCCGCAAGCGCGACCCCGAGCTTCTGGTCGCCTGTCACTTTAATTCTCCCCTCCACTCCCACTCTGATTTCTCCGCCCTCGGCCTCTTGCACTGTTCCAATGAAGCTCAATGTAAGCTCGAGGAACAGCACCTCATCTTTCAATTAGGCACTTTACAGCCTTCTGGACTCAACATCGAGTTCAACAATTTCAGACTATAAATTGGCCCCTGTATTTCTTTCTTTTGTTTCCTCACATGGTAGCTGTTAATGTTGCTGCCATCATCACCCACACATCATCTAGAGCCATCTTTTGTTTCTTAACTTGTCCCATTACCATCTCCTTTTGCCTCGCACCATCATCCCTTTTGTCAGTCAATCTCTCCTGCCTTCCATCCTATCACAGACCTTCCCTTTGTTCTTTCCTCCCTGCCCCTGCTTAAAAATCTCTCCTTCCTAACCTTTTCCAGCTCTGACGACGGGTTCGACCTAAAACCTTGACTCTGTTTCTCCTCTCCTCGATGCTGCCTGACCTGCTGAGTGTTTCCAGCACTTTCTGTTGTTATTCCAGCATAGGCCAGTTGGGCCAAATGGCCTGTTTCTGTGCTATAAATTCCATGAAATTCTATGTAGCCAAGTCTGACCTGTCCTCGCTCACGCACACAGTGATGAGGAATGGGAACACTGACGAATTATTTTCCTTCATAGTCAAGGGGCAAACATTTTTTTAAAAATTTGTTTTCAGGAGATGGATGATGCTAGTAGGGCCACATTTATTCAATTATTGTCCATACCTAGTGGGCCTTCTTTCATAATGACAACTCAAAATGTGGGACTGGAGTCACGTATAGGCCAGGAGTGGCAGGTTCCCTTATCTGAAGGGATGCTAATTGCACTTGTTGAAATTAAATAAAGACATGTAGAAAACCAGTTGTTAACTGAGAGGAAACAATTTTTAAGAACTTAAGAACATAAGAAATAGGAGCAGGACATTCGCCCCTCGAGCCTGCTCCGCCATTCAATAAGATCATGGCTGATCTTCGACATCAACGCCACTTTCCCGCCCGATCCCCATATCCTTTGATTCCCTTCGTACCCAAAAATCTATCGATCTCTGTCTTGAATATACTCAATGACTGAGCCTCCACAGCCCTCTGGGGTAGAGAATTCCAAAGATTCACCACCCTCTGAGTGAAGAAATTCCTCCTCATCTCTGTCCTAAATGACCGACCCCTTATTCTGAGACTGTGACCCCCTAGTTCTAGACTCCCCAGCCAGGGGAAACGTCCCCCCAGCATTTGATACTCCCGCCACCTCAAACGCACTGTTTAAGGCAGGTAGCTCCTGATTTTTTCACTGACCATAGAACATCAACTGTACTGAGTATTTGAGACAATTTTAAAAAAATGCTGGAAACACGCAGCAGATCTCTCAGCATCTGACAGAGAAAAGACGGGCTGATGTTTCGGAGGTAGGGTTCTGATGAAGGGTCCACACTGAACCGTTAATTGGTGTTTTCTTTTTTCCAGAGGCCGATGAATCTGCTGAGCACTTCCAGCATTTTCTGTTTTATTTCAGATTTCCAGTTTTTTTGTTGTTGGCTGGTCTGTGTGAAGGCAAGCAATGAGAAAGGACACATTCTCCCAGTTTGGGCCCAATGTCAGAATCAAACACACCCAGATCCTGTAGAGGTGAACGTCACTGCAGAACTTTACATACACTACTTGCGTCCGAGTGCCTGAACGCCAGGCTAAGAGGCAGCACTGGATCAACATAACAAGTTCGCTCACTCCCCTACAATCACAGGCCAATGGTTTCTCCCTGACTGCCACTGCAAAATTACTACCAGGCACATTTATCCTGTGGATCAGGGTCCACTGGGAACCTAAGCAAAGCTCACTTTCCATATGACCTATAATGAGAGAAAATGAGAGGGAGTGACAGAGAGCTTGTGCAATGAGAGGCAGCAAAACAAAGAGTGTGAGAGAAAGAGTGATCGAGACAGCGAGAGAGAGGAACGAGAGAAAGAGCGATCGAGAAAGAGTGATCGAGACAGCGAGAGAAAGAGTGATCGAGACAGCGAGAGAGAGGAACGAGAGAAAGAGTGATCGAGACAGCGAGAGAGAGGAACGAGAGAAAGAGCGATCGAGACAGTGAGAGAAAGAGTGATCGAGACAGCGAGAGAAAGAGTGATCGAGACAGCAAGAGAGAGGAACGAGAGAAAGAGTGATCGAGACAGAGAGAAAGAGTGATCGAGACAGCGAGAGAGAGGAACGAGAGAAAGAGCGATCGAGACAGTGAGAGAGTGAACGAGACAACGAGAGAGAGGAACGAGAGAAAGAGCGATCGAGACAGAGAGAGAGAGGAGCGAGAGAAAGAGTGATCGAGACAACGAGAGGGGAACGAGAGAAAGAGCGATTGAGACAGTGAGAGCAAGAGTGATCGAGACAGTGAGGGAAAGAGTGATCGAGACAGAGAGAGAGAGGAGCGAGAGAAAGTGTGATCGAGACAGTGAGAGAAAGAGTGATCGAGACAGCGAGAGAGAGGAACGAGAGAAAGAGCGATCAAGACAGTGAGAGAAAGAGTGATCGAGACAGCAAGAGAGAGGAACAAGAGAAAGAGCGATCGAGACAGTGAGAGAGTGATCGAGACAGCGAGAGAGAGGAGCGAGAGAAAGCGCGATCGAGACAGTGAGAGAAAGAGTGAACGAGACAACGAGAGAGAGGAACGAGAGAAAGAGCGATCAAGCCAGAGAGAGGGGCGAGAGAAAGAGTGATCGAGACGAGAGAGAGGAACGAGAGAAAGAGCGATTGAGACAGTGAGAGCAAGAGTGATCGAGACAGTGAGAGAAAGAGTGATCGAGACAGTGAGAGCAAGAGTGATCGAGACAGCGAGAGAGAGTGATCGAGACAGCAAGAGAGAGGAGCGAGAGAAAGAGCGATCGAGACAGTGAGAGAAAGTGCGAGAGAAAGAGCGATCGAAACAGCAAGAGAGGAGTGAGAGAAAGAGTGATCGAGACAAGTGAGAGAAAGAGTGCGAGAGAAAGAGTGATCGAGACAGCAAGAGAGAGGAGCGAGAGAACGAGCGATCGAGACAGTGAGAGAGTGATCGAGACAGTGAGAGAGGAGTGAGAGAAAGAGCGATCGAGACAGAAAGAGAGAGGAGCGAGAGAAAGAGCGATCGAGACAGTGAGAGAGAGGAGCGAGAGAAAGAGCGATCGAGACAGTGAGAGAAAGAGCGATCGAGACAGTGAGAGAGGAGCGATCGAGACAGTGAGAGCAAGAGTGATCGAGACAGTGAGAGAGAGTGCGAGAGAGAGTGCGAGAGAAAGAGTGCGAGAGAAAGAGCGATCGAGGCAGCGAGAGAAAGTCTATATAAATGCAAGTTTTTTTCTTTCTACATCAACACAGCAAGCACTGGGCCTTGGATTAACGCCTCAGCCGAAAGACGGCACCTCCAACAGTGCAGCACTCCTTCAAGTATTGCACTAACGTGTCAGCCTCGATAATGAGCTCAAGTCTCTGGAGTGGGACTTGAACCCACAACCTGCTGACTCAGAGGCGAGAATGCTGCCCACTGAGCCACAGCTGACACTCGCAGACAAGAGGGTTTCTTAATTTTACACTCACATTGTTAACATCTGTGAACGGAAGAAAATACAACCCGGTTTTTAAAGTGCTCCTACCCAATGTTCCCGTTAAGGTGTGCGGCTGCGCAGTAATCTCAAAGGTCCCGCGCAGGCTGCTCACCAGCTTTTGCACTGGAAATACCGCACAGGCATTTAAAGGGACCGCGCATTAAGAGCAACAGGCTGCGCAGAACAAACTGCAGCTGACAGGGAACATTGCTCCTACCCCCTCTAAATGCACCCTCTTCCCCAAAGCTTTCAGTTTTAATTGTCCGAGGTGATGCACTTACCCCATGTTTGACTGTTTTGGCAGCGTGGGCAGCCTTCTTCTTTGCATCATAGTGAGTTAAAATGTCAATTATGGCCATGAAGAAAACTTCCTTCCTTGGAGCATCTGGAAAATTAGCCAGTATTACTGACATTAGAGAATAAGACCATTACAAGGCAGTTACGATACCAGCACTCAAACAAACACACATGTTTCTTCTAGCAGTTTCGTGCCCCGTAGCTTTGCTCACTTATGTCTGCAGACTTTCCCCAACATTCACGCAGTTCTCATGGTGGGTGGCACTGGGAGACGGAACAGAGCAGCTAGTATGCTGCATTGTGTTTGAAGCACACCGTCTAATTGGCTAACCACAATTTCCGTGGCGACGGTCAATCCCAGTAGAGTTTCCGGTCATCTCCATGGCAATCGTGGCTACCTAATTAGGCACTGCATCGGTGAACCATGGAATCGATGGCAATGTGAGCCAAGTCAACAACCCCCCGCCCACCCCCCCCCACCCCCCCGCCGGTTTGTGAGATTTAAAGTTTAAAAAAAAACACTTATACTGTACCTCACTTCAAGAACCACAGTTGTAACAACCTCACCCTCATTATAGAGCTCTTTGTCATGGCAAATTAAATTGCAGGCAGCCCAACTCCAGCTAGTTGCCTGACCTGAATATTAGAGCTACATGGATGGTAAATTCTACCAGGTGCTGGACATCAAAATACAACTACTTGTTCTGCTGCAGCCAAGAATCCAGAGTGTGGGGGAAAAAATTATTAAAATGCTCAGTTGTATTTTGCTGGTTTATGCAAAACTAGGGCCCAACTCCGATGAAATATCTTGTGGACAATTAAGAGTGCAGGTGACAGGAGAGTGGGTAACGGGTTCCACTGTACGAAATAAAGGGTTGGTCCACATTCAGACTGTAATACTGTTTTCTCTAGGTTAGATTCAACAACTAAAAAAAAAGACTTGCATTTATATAGCGCTTTTCACGATCTCAGGGCATCCCAAAGCACTTCACAGCCAATTAACTACTTTTGAAGTGGAGTCACTGTTGTATTGTAGGAAACGCAGCAGCCAATTTGCGCACAGCAAGCTCCCACAAACAGTAATGTGATAATGGCTAGATAATGTTTTTTTAGTGATGATGATTGAGGGATAAATATTGGCCAGGACACCGGGGATAACTCCCCTGCTCTTCTTCAAAATAGTAGCCCTGGGATCTTTTACTTGCACCCGAGAGAGCAGACGGGGCCTCGGTTTAATGTCTCATCTGAAAGACGGCACCTCCGACAGTGCAGCACTCCCGACAGTGCAGCACTCCCTCAGCACTGCACTGGAGCGTCAGCCTAGATTTTTGTGCTCAAGTCTCTGGAGTGGGACTTGAACCCACAACCTTCTGACTCAGAGGCGAGGGTGCTGCCCACTGAGTCACGGCTGACAGCTAAACACAACATCTACATGAACTACAGTCCTCTACAGACTCGTGCTATTCTTAAAACTTGAGGGCTGGGAAAGAAACGAGAAAGAAAGTCGTGAATCTACACAAGTGCTTTTCACCACATTGTGGAAATATCTCCAAACATTTCACATACAATAAATTACATTCGTTGTGATGCAGTCAACTGCGACAGCTGTTCTGCACCAACAATGTCCCATCAACAGCAATGACATGAATGACCAGCCAATGTGTTTTTCTGGGTGGGATTGGTTGAGGGAGGAATGTTGGCCAAGACACTCTTCTTCAAATACTGTAATGGGATATTTAACATTCATCTGAAGGAAGGTATCGTCGACAATGCAGCACTCCCTCTGTACCGCACTGGGGTGTCAACCTGGATCATGTGCTCGAGTCCTGGTGTGGGGTTCAAACCCCATACTTTCTGGCCCAGAGGCGAATGTGCTGCCAACTGAGTCAAAATGACATAAATTAAGCACCATCAAACAATGCCTGTACTTTTAAAATCATTTACTCATTTTCCATAAGAAAAACGAATGGGCTTTAACACCGGCACAGACGCGATGGGCCGAATGGCCTCCTTCTGTGCCGTAAATTTCTATAATTCAATGAACACTTAAGCAGGGAGGCACTGGTTTTGTATATAGATTTTTTTTAAACCACACATTTCAATATATCCTAGGGAAAAGATTCCTATACAACTTAAGACCACCAAGATGTAGTGATGACCAAACATCATGTGAATATTTCAGCCATAAAACCTGTATTAAAGACCACCCGTCGTTACATCAACAACAACTCCTTACAGGCAGGTTTCGCCAAGTGCTTCTCTGAGCTTAGCATTTTCTAACTAGCTTTAGTCAATTTAAACCCAATCTTTTGAAACAAGAACAATGAACCGAGCATCTGGCTTGCAGATGTTCAAAGCAAAAAATTACCCATTCTACTTAATTTTAACCAATCACGTTATTTGTCCAGTTGTTAATGACTCCCAATCGAGCTCATTTCCAACAAGCTCAGCATCTCCGTTAGTGGCTGCAGAATAGTCAGCTCCACCTGCTCCCCTTAATAGTTTTCTAATTACTGCGCCACACATGCGCTCAGATTTTTGCAGAGTGGGAGTTTATCTCCTCCCCCACGAAGTCTGGTTCGCTTGGTTTTTTTGAAAACATTTTTGTTCTCGAGATGTGGGCCTTTTTCTTCAAGCAATTGATTTTAAAACGGAGTGCTTCGTTAGGCTACTTCAGCGAGCATTAAGAATCAACTGTGTAACGTGGGGCTGGACTCACATTGAGGACAGACTGGGGGAGGGGGTGGCAGGTTCCCTACCTGTGTCAGCCGTGGCTCAGTGGGCAGCACACTCGCCTCGGAGTCAGAAGGTTGTGGGTTCAAGTCCCCACTTCAGGCTGACACTCCCAGTGCAGTGCTGAGGGAGTGCTGTCTTTCGGATGAGATGTTAAACGTCTGTCCTCTCGGGCGGACGTAAAAAGATCCCACGGCCCTATTTCGAAGAGGAGCAGGGGCAGTTCTCCCCGGTGTCCTGGGGCCAATATTTATCCCTCAACCAACATAACAAAAAACAGATGATCTGGTCATTATCATATTGCTGTTTGTGGGAGCTTGCTGTGCGCAAATTGGCTGCCGTGTTTCCCACATTACAACAGTGACTACACTTCAAAAAGTACTTAATTGATTGTAAAGCGCTTTGAGACGTCCGGTGGTTGTGAAAGGTGCAAGTTTTTCTTTTCTTTCACTGTCTGAAACATCAAGGGGCACTCTGCTCTGTTCCCCCCCACCCCCGGCCCCTCCATCAGAGGCAGCAATAGACTCTGAAACAGGAGATCTATTAGACAGCAGCAATTCTCAGGCCTCCAGTGCCAAGCATCAAACAGATCTTCTTGCCACTGTCTTTGACCCAATGTCCTACAGTGACTGCTGATGTTACAGTGTAGAAAAAAAGACCAAGACAAACATGATTTTCCATTAAGTTCTGACGGTGCACCTCATTTTGCTTGCCAAATGTAACAAACCCATGCAAAAGTTAAACAAAACAAATGTACAGCTGGAAGCAATAAGCCTCAATTAACACTTACACCACACACTGATAAGCTGCAATACCACAAAAGTTTAAAGCTAGGATGAGGTGCACTATTCAGAGACACTTCGTTCTTAATCAGATCTCATGTCTTATAAATTAACAACAACCTGTATTTATATATTTGAGGGGGACACCCTCAAAGCCTCCTTGAAAAAGTGCAACATCCCCACCGACACCTGGGAATCCCTGGCCCAAGACCGCTCAAAGTGGAGGAGAAGCATCTGGGAAGGCGCCGAACACCTCGAGTCTCTTCGCCAGGAGCAAGCGGAAGCCAAGCGCAGGCAGCGCAAGGAGCGCACGTCAACCCAAGCACCCCACCCACCCGCCCCTTCCACCACCGTCTGCCCCACCTGTGACAGAGACTGTAGGACTCATCAGTCACCTGAGAACTCATTTTTAATGTGGAAGCAAGTCATCCTCGGTTCTCGAGGGACTGCCCAAGAGAAGAGTATTTATATAGCACCTTTAACGTAGTAAAACGTGCCAAGGCGCGTCGCAGGAGCGATTACCAAACAAAATCTGCTGTCCTTACCCAGTCTGGGCCTATATGTGACTCCAAATCCACAGCAATGTTAACTACTCTGTGAAATGGCCCAGCAAATCACTCAGTTGTATTCAAGAAGGCGGCCCACCACCACTTTCTCCAGGGTGATTAGGGATGGGCAATAAATGCTGGCCTTGCCAGCGACGCCCACATCCCAGGAACAAATTTTTTAAAAAGGAGCCACGTAAGGAGTTATTAGGACAAACAGGTAGGTTTTAAGGAGCGTCTTAAAGGAGAAGAAGTAGAGAGGCGGAGAAGTTTAAGGAGGGAATTCCAAAGCTTAGGGCCTATTTAGGGGGAAAAATTCAGTTGATTTGAGCCTCGAGTTAGCTCCACTCCCACTGTGATTTCTCCATCCGCGGCCTCTTACACTGTTCCAATGAAGCTCAACGTAAGCTCGAGGAACAGCACCTCATCTTTCGATTAGGCACTTTACAGCCTTCTGGACTCAACATCGAGTTCTACAATTTCAGACTATAACCTCGGCCCCTATTTTTTCTTTTTTTCTCTCGCATGGCAGCTGGCGATCATTCTGCCAGTGCCATTTTCACCTCATTTAGAGTCATCTTTTGTTTCTTTACTTGTCCCATTACCATCTCCTTTTGCCTTACACCATCATCCCTTTTGTCTTTTAATCTCTCCTGCCTTCCAGCCTATCACAGACCTTCCCCTTTGTTCTTTCCTCCCCTTCTCCCTTTCCCTTACACTTGCTTAAAAATCTGCTACATCTCTACCTTTTTCCAGTTGTGACAAAGGGTCATTGACCTGAAGCGTTAACTCTGTTTCTCTCTCTAGCGACAGTCATAGTCATAGAGGCACAGAAGGAGGCCATTCGGCCCATCGAGTCCATGCCAGCTCTCTGTAGAGCAATCCAGTCAGTCCCATTCCCCCGCTCTATCCCCGTAGCCCTGCAAGTTTATTTCCCTCAAGTGCCTATCCAGTCTCCCCTTGAAAACATTGAGTGTCTCCGCCTCCACCACTTCCGTCGGCAGCGAGTTCCAGGTCCTCACCACTCGCTGCGTAAAAAAGTTTTTCCTCACGTCCCCCTGTATCTCTCGCCCAAAACCTTAAATCTGTGTCCCCTAGTCCTTGTACCATCAACTAGTGGGAACAGCCTTTCCCCGTCTAGCCTATCCAAACCCGTCATAATCTTGTACACCTCGATCAAATCACCTCTCACCCTCTTTTGCTCTAATGGAAACAAATGCAGCTTCTCCAACCTGTCCTTGTAGCCAAGATCCACCATCCCCTGGAACCATTCTGGTAAATCTCCTCTGCACCCTCTCAAGGGCCTTCACATCCTCCCTAAAGTGTGGTGACCAGAACTGGACGCAATACTCCAGTTGTGGCCTAACCAGCGCTTTATAAAGGTTCAGCATAACTTCTCTACTTTTGTACTTAATACCTCTATTTATGAAGCTCAAGAGCCCATATGCTTTGCTAACCACTCTCTCAATATGTCCTGCCACCTTCAGGGACCTATGCACATTAACTCCCAGGTCCCTCTGTCCCTGCACACTCTTTAAAACTGTGCCATTAAGTGTATATTGCCTCTCCCTGTTCCTTCTGCCAAAATGCATCACCTCACACTTCACACAGATGCTGCCTGACCTGCTGAGTATTTCCAGCATTTTCTGTTTTTATTTCAGATTTCCAGCAGCCGCAGTCTTTTGCTTTTGTAGGGATTAAATGTGTCGCACTCAGTAACACTGGCCGCAGGAAGGCGCAGTAAGAGACAGGTCTTCCCGCTTGCTAGCCTAAGTGAATTTGGCAATTTTATTTCGGGGCTGCGCAGAACCTGAGCGTCGCAAGTCAGCACTAACATCGCATTTAATCCAACATAAAATCTGCATCGGCGGCCAATCAATTTAAAGCAGATTAATATTTACCACCCAACAACTGATCACAAACAATTAACTCCATTTTATCTTTTCCTCGGAGTTTAAATTCTTGTTGCAAATTGCTCAGTTACAAGTGCAATATACCTTATGAAAACTTCCAGTTTCAGACTTTTAATATCATGCAAGTAGTTAGGAGCATCTTTTCCCATTTAGTTTTTGACTAATAAATATAAGATAGTCACTAATAAATCCAATAAGGAACTCAGGTGAAACTTCTTTACTCAGAGAGTGGTTAGAATGTGGAACTTGCTACTACAAGGAGTGGTTGAGGCGATTAGCACAGATGCATTTCAGGGGAAGCTAGATAAACACATGAGTCAGGAACAGAAGGGTATGCTGATGGGGTGAGATGAAGTAGAGTGGGAGGAGGCTCGTGTGGATCATAAACGCCGACATAGACTAGTTGGGCCGAAGGGCCTGTGCTGTAAATTCTATGTAATTCTAGATGCCAGGAAGAGCTTCCTAAACAATAAACAAACTTATATTGATGTAGTTTCTGTAATATTAAAATAAAACAACTTTGCAGAGGACCAAAATATCACATGAGCACAAGTCTGAGAGATTCCAGAGGTGCCCAATGCACGGACGAATAGATGGGGTTTGAAAGGTGAGGAGAGAGGAAATGAAGTGGACGACATTAGGGACTTAGTACCTGAGCCAAGGTTTCTAGGGTTAGGGTTAAGGCATATTGTTGGAACAACATAGAGGGAGCTCTACTTTGCATCTAGCCTGTTTTATACCTGATCTGCAAGTGCTTAATGGTAACAAGGATTGCCAAAGGTAACTGTTCCAGTCCCAGCAATGACATTACTTTATGAATTCTTCTAAACATTTCACAACCTTACAAAAAAGTGTAAAATACTGGACTATGAATTGAGAATAAATAATGCTTTGTGTACATTGCCCCAATAATAATGTCCCTTTTCATAATACACAGCAACACTATTCAAAGAAGAGTGGGGGAATTTTCCTCGGTGTCCTGGCCAATATTTACCCCTCAACTAACATCCCTACAGCAGATTATCTGGCCATTTATCTCATTGCTGTTTGTGGAGCCTTGCTGTGCGCAAATTGGCTGTCACGTTTCCTACATTACAGGAGTGGCTACACTTTAAAAAGTACTTAATTGGCTGCAAACCAATGAACTCACAACCTTCTGAATCGGAGGCGAAAGTGCTACCCACTGAGCCACGGCTGACAGAGAGAGAAAAGAGAGAGAGAGATTCGCCTTTGAGTCTCTATTGCACAGTTCTCTACCACTGACAGCAGACAAGCGGAGGTCTGGGAGTAAGTTACACGTGCATAAGCCATCTTAGCTGCGATGATTTATGTACAAAGGGTCTACAGTATGGGTTCCAGCCCCACGCCGGGTCACAAGTAATCAAGGTTGATGGAGGTGTTGCCCTTCATAAAAGACTTTAAACCAAAGTCCTGTCTACCTGTTCAGCGGGTGTTAAAGATCCCGTTGCATCATTCAAGGAATTCCTCAGCATTGTTTCCCTCAACCAATATCACCAAAAAAAAACAGATTGACTGGTTAATCATCTCATTGCTGTTGGTGGGTTGTCGCTGGGGCAGAATGGCTACATAACAGTAGTCACTGTACAGGAAACTTTGGTTTATCTGGAGGTTGTATGTCCGGAACCCTCGATCTACCGGCAGAAATCAGGAGCCGTTTTGTTAGTTTTTTTTTCTTCTCGTGGCTTTGTTTTCAACAGTCGGGCTCTGGAAAGTCTCTCTGAAGCTGTTGCTAAGCTACAGAGACGCTTCCAAGGTACGGGCTGTTTACAAGCTGTTGCTAAGCAACAGTGTTTGTTGTCAGATACGGAGATGAAAACCTCCGTATGCTTCAACATTAACTTTGTATGTCCGGCAGTTTTGATAGATCGGCAACAGCTCGGTCCCATCGGTGCCGGATATAACAAAGTTTCCTGTATCTCAAAAGTGATTCACCATGTGAAGCGTTTTGAGGCTTTTCAATGAAGTGATAAGGAACCGTATGAAAACAAGTATTTCTTTCTCTTTCATAAACAAGAGATTTTTTTTAGTACATTATTGGGATGTGGGTGACACTGGCAAGGCCTCCTTTCTTGCCTTGAGATGGTGGTCAGGGGCCTTTCCCTACCACCACTTCAGTCCCTGAGGTGATGCTGCTCCCACAATGGTGCTAGGTAGGGCTAGTTTACCTTTTATCAGAAACTTTAAACTAAAAGTAAACTTTTTTTGAACTAGTAACTTCAGAGCTATATGCTTACGGTCATGGCTCTTTATAGCATATACATCAACTGTTGGATCAAACTCTCCTGGTCCAAAGATTCGTGGGAAATTCAACATGTTTCCAGGACTGTCTGGTGGAGTTCCATACGAGCCAACCGGATGGCCCATTCCATCATTTTCACAATCCTCTTCATCGCCTTTCTCCTCCACTTCCATTTCTTCTTGCTCAGCACGATCCACATCATGGACACCAACTAACAGGCTGTAGTCCATGATCTTCAGCTGTGCTAAAAAACTGTTAAAAAAAATAAATGAGGCAAAGTTAGGAGGTTTAAGTATCTAGTCAAAGCCATCATCAGGGCAATAGGATGTAACTGCTGGAGAGTTTCGGTTATCTCTGGGAGTTTAACTTTGTTAATTTATCAAATGACATAAAAGTCACTTCAACAACTCTACTGTATATTCTGAAAAACTCCCATATAGTACCTCATTTTAGCTACATTGAGAAGTGAAACAGACTCACTTTAGTGCACCAGGCATTGCACGGAACACTTATTAGCTGCCTTTATTTTATACGAGGCAGTGCCAGCGGTGCCAAGTCCAGACAGCGGGGGGGGGGGGGGGGGTGGGGGGGGGAGGGGGTCAGTGCAGCTGGCTTCAACTTGAAAGTAAACTTTGTGGGACCCTCCGAGGCTCGTGTCTGGAAGACCTAAAGAGGCTGAATCCCTGGCAAGTCTTCTTTCGGGTTGCAGCCAGCTGTGCGAGACCCATGCGTCAGGAGCTGGCATCACCGACATGAATCATAGCACAGCATAACAGCAAGTATTGGTGCATGTTCAGTACCGGCCCCATTAATGCCGATTGCAGAGCCTGGCAACACTGTGGCGAACTTAGAGCCTTCAGATCAAGGCTGCAGTAGTTTTGCAGTGAGATGGTCTGTGGCTCGTGTGTAGATAGTAAAGCTGGTGCATCGCAAAATATGCACTAGTATTGGACCAAAATGACTGCCAGTCAGAGCTTCTAGTCAGGAACAAAGGAACGTAGGAACAGGAGTAGGCCATTCAGCCCTTGAAGCCTGTTCCGCCATTCAATTAGGTCATGGCTGATCTGTATGTTAACTCTATCCCTTAACACCCTTGCCTAACAAAAATCTAGCAACAACAGAAAATGCTGGGAACACTCAGCAGGTTAGGCAGCATCGTGAGAACTGGAAAAAGTTGGAGAAGTAACAGACTTTTAAGCAAGTGTTGGGGCAGGGAAAGGGAGAAGGGGAGGAAAGAACAAAGGGAAGGCCTGTGATAGGCTGGAAGGCAGGAGAGATTAAAAGACAAAAGGGATGACGGTGCAAGGCAAAAGGAGCCGATAATGGGAGATGTTAAGAAACAAAAGATGACTCGAGATGAGGTGTTAAGCGGCAATGGTAGAATCATCAACAGCTGCCCTGTGAGAGAGAAAGAAAACATGGGGGCCGAGGTTATAGTCTGAAATTGTTGAACTCAATGTTGAAACATCGCTTCCCATCCCTTCTTCCAATCTCACCCCCTGCCGTGTTTTCACTATCCCCTCTGACCTTCCCCTCTCTGACTCCGAACAATCAGTCCTCAGCAAAGACCTGAGCTTCATCCCCTTACGCCCCCCATCTCAATGAATTTCAAGCTCGGCACGAGGCCGAGCTCTTTCTCCGTTGCCGCCACCGCATCCAAAAATGTAGCAACCTCAGTTTTGACTTTTTCCAATTGACCCCCAGCCTCAACAGCTTTTTGGGGGTGAACGTTCCAGCTTTCCAATACCTTTTGTGTGAAGAGGTTCTTCCTGGCATCACCCCTGAAAGATCAGCAGAGCTTTTGGTCAGGAGGCTAGGATGTCTTGGGGCTCCTGGTCAGGACACCAATAGGCACCAGGGCACCTGGTTAGGACACCAATAGGTACCAGGGCTCCAGGTCAGGACACCAATAGGCACCAGGGCTTCTGGTCAGGACACCAATAGGCACCAGGGCTCCTGGTTAGGACACCAATGGGCACCAGGGCTTCTGGTCAGGACACCAATAGGCACCAGGGCTCCTGGTCAGGACACCAATGGGCACCAGGGCTCCAGGTCAGGACACCAATAGGCACCAGGGCTCCAGGTCAGGACACCAATGGGCACCAGGGCTTCTGGTCAGGACACCAATAGGCACCAGGGCTCCTGGTCAGGACACCAATAGGCACCAGGGCACCTGGTCAGGACACCAATAGGCACCAGGGCTCCTGGTCAGGACACCAATAGGCACCAGGGCTCCTGGTCAGGACACCAATAGGCACCAGGGCTCCAGGTCAGGACACCAATAGGCACCAGGGCTCCAGGTCAGGACACCAATAGGCACCAGGGCTCCTGGTCAGGACACCAATAGGCACCAGGGCTTCTGGTCAGGACACCAATAGGTACCAGGGCTCCAGGTCAGGACACCAATAGGCACCAGGGCTCCAGGTCAGGACACCAATAGGCACCAGGGCTCCAGGTCAGGACACCAATAGGCACCAGGGCTCCAGGTCAGGACACCAATAGGTACCAGGGCTCCAGGTCAGGACACCAATAGGCACCAGGGCTCCAGGTCAGGACACCAATAGGTACCAGGGCTCCAGGTCAGGACACCAATAGGCACCAGGGCTCCAGGTCAGGACACCAATAGGTACCAGGGCTCCAGGTCAGGACACCAATAGGCACCAGGGCTCCAGGTCAGGACACCAATAGGCACCAGGGCTTCTGGTCAGGAGACCAGCAGCAGTTAGGTTACCAACATTTAAAATGTATTTTTTTTTTTAAAAACACGGGTCTTAACTTCAAATGCTAGGAACTTGAATGGATAACTTAAATAGGCCAATCAAAAGCTACATAAGAACATAAGAAATAGGAGCAGGAGTAGGCCAATCGGCCCCTCGAGCCTGCTCCGCCATTCAATAAGATCATGGCTGATCTGATCCTAACCGCCAATCCACTATCATAGAACCATCTCCTGAATCTAACAGAATTAGACACACGAAATAGGAGCAGGATCAGGCTACACGGCCCCTGGGCCCGCTCCGCTACCCACAGGGCCATGACCGATCCGAACCTAGACTCATGTCCAAATTCCTGCCCGCTCCCCGTAACCCTTAATTCCCTTTACTTCTAGGAAACTGTCTATTTCTGTTTTAAATTTATGTAATGATGTAGCTTCTACAGCTTTTTGGGGCAGCATATTCCATGGACCTACCACCCTCTGAGTGAAGTAGTTCCTCCTCATCTCAGTTTTGAAAGAGCAGCCCCTTATTCTAAGACTATGCCCCCTAGTTCTAGTTTCACCCATCATCGGGAACATCCTCCCCGCATCCACCCGATCCAACCCCTTCACAATCTTATATGTTTCAATAAGATCGCCTCTCATTCTTCTGAACTCCAATGAATAGAGTCCCAATCTACTCAACCTCTCCTCATATGTCCATCCCCTCATCCCCGGGATTAACCGAGTGAACCTTCTTTGTACTGACTCGAGAGCAAGTATGTCCTTTCTTAAGTATGGACACCAAAACTGTACGCAGTATTCCAGGTGCGGTCTCACCAATACCTTGTACAACTGAAGCAATACCTCCCTATTTTTATATTCTATCTCCCTAGCAATGAAAGCCAACATTCCATTGGCCTTCTTAATCACTTGCTGCATCTGCATACTAACCTTTTGAGTTTCGTGCACCAGGACCCCCAGATCCCTTTGTACTTCAGTACTTTCCAGTTTCTTGCCATTAAGATACAAACTCTGTCAGATCAACACTGGGGTGGGGGGAACGGGACTCTCAATTATCAACCAAATTTCATTAACTTCAAGGGTCTGGGCCCACTTCCATTACAGCAGGAAAATGAGGTGCACTGTACCTAGCATAGGCCTGGTATTAATACCACTATATGCAAGACCTCTGCCAGCAGGGAATAGTATTTAGGCTACCGTATTAACACGAAATGATACTTTTACTTGAACAGGGAGTCACCCTGCAGTGGCTCCTTTTCAGGTGCAAAAAATGAATATTTTCATGTAAACTGCAACCACCGACAATAGCTGGATTCTATACTGGATAGGCACTTGAGGGAAATAAACTTGCAGGGCTATGGGGATAGAGCGGGGGAATGGGACTGACTGGATTGCTCTACAGAGCCGGCACGGACTCGATGGGCCGAATGGCCTCCTTCTGTGCCGTATGACACTATGGGGGAAAAATTCAGTATCGCCCCGTTTGGGGCGCCATTATCGGCCGTGCGCAAAGTTTAGCGCCTGGCACTAATTATCGCCTCCGATGACAAACTTGGCTTTTGTCGCCGCTGGAGGTGATTGGAGCGCTAAATCAGGTGCTTCACACCTGTCTTAAGGCGCAAAGTCAGAGGAGCGAGGCGCTACCTCAGAGCGCTGGCGAAGCAAGGAAGTGCATATCAAAATGAACCTGCGAAGTGCTGCTCAGTACTCAAAACTCCTTCACACAGCGTTGAATCTCTCCAGAAGTCTCTCTCAGAATGCGTGGTGCACAAATGTCACCAACAAAAAAAGGCAGGAAGCGGTCGCCTTTAAATAGCGCTCCCCCAGTCCCTTCCTGACTGCAAAACGCTCCCCTCAACCTGTCTTTGCTAGCGGCAGGCGGTAAGGCAGGGGGCGCCACTCAATATCCGGTCCGGGGCACTACCGGGGCGTTGCGCACTCGACTGACATCACGATCTGCCGGCGCAAGAGATCGTGGCGGCAGTGTTTAGCGCCGCCGCAAAATATCTAGTTAATTTCGCGAGCGGTGCAAACATCGTCACGCCCGGGCGCTAGTTGCTTTGCGCCCCATTAGCGCCCTCTTAAGGCGCTAACGGGAGGCGCAAACCAACTGAATTTTTCCCCCTATGATCCTCTGCATAACTGGTTTGAGGAAGTACCGTGCCAGTCAGTGTGAAGAAGCTAACATTGTGTAGATAAACTTTATAATTCAGGGTGGTTCAGCTATTAGCAGCTACATTTCTTGCTTTTTAGGAACAGGGGTATTAATCACAACATTTTCTGCTGGAAGAAATTCTTTACTCGTTTTACCATTAACAGACAGAAATCTGGACAATCCAGAGGCAGTGGTGATAATGCTGGCTTCACGATGTTTTCACAAGCACTGTAACTGCCACTTAACTGGAAAAAAAAGTTACTGAAAAGGCCATTAATCTCTCTGTTCAAAGATGGAAACAAAGTTAGCGCTACAGCTGCTTGAAGGATTGCATGCCTAATTCAACAGGGGTTTGAATGCCCTGTGGGACTCTTAGTACTTAAAAGACAGATGAGCTTTCGGGGCCGAGGGACGCCCCACAAATTCCCCCCCGCCCCACCATCAAGAGTTGCAGATTTCAGGGAGGTCTGGGATACGCCTTTGCTGGCATTGCTAGCCCATCAAAAAATTCAACCTAACTTGTAAAGAATTTGAAAAGCATCTCATAATGCATTCAATAGCTAGGCTGACACTCCAGTGCAGTGCTGAGGGAGTGCTGCACTGTTGGAGGTGCCGTCTTTCGGATGAGACGTTAAACCGAGGCCCCGTCTGCTCTCTCAGGTGGACGTAAAAGATCCCATGGCACTATTTCGAAGAAGAGCAGGGGCGTTCTCCCTGGTGTCCTGGGCCAATATTTATCCCTCAATCAACATCACTAAAACAGATTATCTGGTCATTTATCACATTGCTGTTTGTGGGAGCTTGCTGTGCGCAAATTGCCTGCCATGTTTCCCACATTGCAGCAACGACTACACTCCAAAAAAGTACTTCATTGGCTGTAAAGCGCTTTGAGACGTCCGGTGGTCATGAAAGGCGCTATATAAATGAAATCTTTCTTTTTCAATGATCAGAGACTACCAAGGTTCCAAGGGTTAAAATATGAGAAGAGATTACATAAACTAGGCTTGTATTCCCTAGAATACAGAAGGTTAAGGGATGATTTGATTGAGGTTTATAAGGATTTTGAAAGGAATTGATAGGGTAGATAGAAACTTTTTCCGTTGGTGAGGGAGTCTAGGACAAGGGGACAGTTGCATAACCTTAAAATCAGAGCCAGGCCAATCAGGAAAGAAGTGAGGAAACACTTCTTCACACAAAGGATGGTAGAAATCTGGAATTCTTTCCCACAAAAAGCAGTAGATGCTAGTTCAATTAATAATTTTAAATCTGAGATTAATAAGATTTTTACTGTACTAGCCAAGGGTATTAAGGGATTTGGAGCCAAGGCGAGTAAATGGAGTTAGGATACAGATCAGCCATTATCTCAATGAATGGCGGAACAGGCTCGAGGGGCTGAATGGACTTCCCCTGTTCCTATAACAATTTAAAAGTTACTGCTGTAAGCAAACACACTACAATCAAGGGTTCTATTAAACATGGCCCTCTAAGCAGCTTCTGAAATTCGCTTTTAAAAAGCCATAAAAAACAACTAAATAGCGTAACAATTATAATATCAATGCATGGATAATTACAGGGATGAGCAACAATAGTTACGAGGAGAGACTTGAGATACTGGGAGTATTTCCACTGGAGCAAAGAAGTCCAAGAAGAGATTCAATATCGTTTTTAAAATTATGAAAAGTTTTGAATCGGGTGAATCGAGGAAAACTATTTCCTCTGGTTGAGGAGCAAGCGATAAGAGATTATCCACTAAAACCATCACTAAGAGAATCACAAGAGGGGTTAGGAGAAATCTCATTATGCAGAGGGTTGTTGGAGCATTGGATACTTCGCCATAGGGAGTAGTTGAGGCAGAGACCACTGTATCTTTTAAAAGGAAGAGTAGGTAATATTTGAAGCAGCAAAAAAATGCAGGGTTATGGGGGACAGAACGGTGCAGTGGGATTAGTTTTGGACTGCTCTAGCAAGAGAGCCAACACAGACGCAATGGGCCGAATGGCCTCCTGCTGCACTGAAATTCTACATTTCTATGGAGCTGTATTTTCTCTTTTATTCAGCTCATGGTTGCTGTTTCCTGAATTAACAGTTTAAAAAAAAAATCATTTTCACGATGTGGGCGTTGCTGGCAAGGCCGGCATTTATTGCCCATCCCCTAGTTGCCCTCGAGAAAGTGGTGGTGGGTCTTCTTCTTGAACCCCTGCAGTCTGTGCGGTGAAGGTGCTCCCACAATGCAGTTAGGTAGCGAGTTCCAGGATTTTGACAATGCTTTGTTGTCAATTCATTCATAACTTTGTTACTTCAGTCCAGCCATTCCTAATGTGATGAGCATAGGTGATTAACTTGTTAGTTTCAACTTCTTGCAGTTGGAAGTTGATTGGGGACCTAATCAGGCTTGGCTGTGATGCCCCCCACCTCCCCCACCCCACCCCACCCTCCGACAATACCAGCTAGCACTCCCTGTTGTACATGAATATTAGCAACATGTGGGAAGATGACAGGGTGGCTGCCCAGCCTCAGGGAACTATATCCCAGCACGAGTAGGTTTCAAAAAGAGGGAATATTGTTTGCGGGGAGCATGGAGAGATCAGACTAGTCCACTCACAACCTAAGCTTAACAATCTTATGATTCATTTACAGGAAACTCTTTTTTATCCGGCACCGACGGGACCGGCGTGGTGCCGGTTTATCAAAAAGTCCAGATTACAGAGAGGTATAGTAAAAGGTACGAGAGCTCCGTACACAGCAACAAATCCAGGCGTCCCTGTTGCATGGCAACAGGTGCAGGAACCCCGGCCACAGATCCAGGTGTCCCTGTTGCATGGCAACAGACGCAGGAACCCCGGCCACAGATCCAGGTGTCCCTGTTGCATGGCAACAGATGCAGGAACCCCGGCCACAGATCCAGGCGTCCCTGTTGCATGGCAACAGATGCAGGAACCCCGGTTACACGGCCACAGATCCAGGAACGGCCACTAATATGAAGTAAAACTTACCTGAACCTACTCCTGAATTTTGCCGGTTAACAGAGCTTTCCGGTTATTTAGGTGCCAGTAAATCGAGAGTTTCCTGTATTCTGCTCCTTTGGGAGTTGGAGAGAGACTGAAGGTTCAGTCAACCTTTGGGGGCATGGAGAGAGAGATTGAAGGCAGAGGTCAACCTTTGGGGGGGATGGAGAAAGACTGAAGGCACAGACAAATCGGGCGGATGGAGAAACTGTTGAAGGTAGCAAAAGCTAAGTGACATAATTTCTGTGATTTAAACTCAAAACCCCCAACTAGGAGTCAAGTGCTCAACATGCACCTTTGAACAGGAGGCAAACACGTTGTCCAGTGTCAGATCACCATCTGACCAACCATACTTGCTGTACGAAGCCGTTTTCATGCACCACATTCTCTCAGTGATTTCAGTTTCTGTGAAGTAAATTGTAATGATGATTACTGACCTCAACATCACGCTTGAGTTTGTCCAGAAACATCTTTTTATTTTCATCGCCAATGTGAATTCTCTGCCTTTCATTTAGAAAGTCATTGTCCTTCAGTGTTGGTAATTCTTTGGCCTGTAACAAAAAAAATATAGACCACGCTCAAATATAAAGCCTGTTACAAGCTGGATTGTACATTGAGATCAATCCTATTTTTAAAAAATTGTTCGTGACATGTGGGCAACACGGCAAGGCTGCCTTTATTGCCCCTTCCTAGTTGCCTTGAGCGATGGCACATCTCCTGCAGTGATTGTTTTTCCAAGTGCGTGGCTTGCTACATCGCGTCAGACGGCATTAAGAGTCAACCACCTAGTCGGGCTTAGGCCAACCCAAACCCAGCTGGCTCTTTAATGCTCTTCAGTAAAGGCAAGCTAGCACCCTACCCATGTGTAGGCCAGACTGGGTTGGTGTGGCAGCTTTCCCCCTGTTCCGAAAGGCATCAGAGAACCAGTTAGGTTTTTAGGACAGTCTGGCAGTTTACTTTACTGCTTTAAGTCCTTTACCTACACATTCTAAAGCCTGTGACATCTGAAGTGTGACAGATGTTGCAATAATCTCGTGTCTAGTCCAAAGATGTGCGGGTTAGGTTGATTGGCTATGATAAATTGACCCTTAGTGTTAGGGGGATTAAATACGTGGGGTTACGGGGATAGGGTGGGATATGTGTTGGTGTAGGGGTTACGGGGATCGGGTGGGATATGTGTCGGTGCAGGGGTTACGGGGATCGGGTGGGATATGTGTCGGTGTAGGGGTTACGGGGATCGGGTGGGATATGTGTCGGTGTAGGGGTTACGGGGATCGGGTGGGATATGTGTCGGTGTAGGGGTTACGGGGATCGGGTGGGATATGTGTCGGTGTAGGGGTTACGGGGATCGGGTGGGATATGTGTCGGTGTAGGGGTTACGGGGATAGGGTGGGATATGTGTCGGTGTAGGGGTTACGGGGATCGGGTGGGATATGTGTCGGTGTAGGGGTTACGGGGATCGGGTGGGATATGTGTCGGTGTAGGGGTTACGGGGATAGGGTGGGATATGTGTTGGTGTAGGGGTTACGGGGATCGGGTGGGCTATGTGTCGGTGCAGGCTCGATGGGCCGAAATGGCCTCTATCTGCACCGTGGGGTTTCTGTGATTTCTGTGACAACAACAACTTGCATTTTTACACAGCGCCTTTAACATCGTAAAAGGTCCCAGGGCGCTTCACAGGAGCGATTATCAAACAATATTTAACACTGAGCCACGTAAGGAGATATTAGGACAGGTGACCAAAAGCTTGGTCAAAGAGGTAGATTTTAAGCAGCGTCTTAAAGGAGACGAGCGAGGTAGAGAGGCGGAGAGATTTAGGGAGGGAATTCCACAGCTTAGGCCCAGGCAGCTAAAAGCACGGCCACCAATCATGGAGCAATATCTGGAATGTGCACGTTATGTGACATATTATTGGGTATCTTCATATGAGAAAAATATTGGCTATCACGTGGACTAGAAATGGTGGAAAAGTTTCCCAAATTTCCAGTGACTGTGGGCCCATCATTCCTGTCTTCACTGATTTCAGCAACACAATGTAGGCATTCTTGACTGTAAGTGTTCTCCAGGCAGCCATGGTGCATCTTGGAGTTAGAATCCCAAAGCTTCAATATCAGCAGACATGCTCCCACTGTGCCTTGGCAATGGAAGTCACCACTACAGAGGTCATTAGTATTGCCACTTGCTCAACAGCAGACTGCAATGCATACAGCCATTGTTTCCGTATCACATCAATCACGTGGGAGATGCCAGTACAAGCCTGGGTCACTCGTGTCCGGGTACAGTTACACAGGCGCCATTTCAAGTACCCTGACCAATTGGCCATGCTTTATGTGCAGATTTAGATCGTGAGCATCAGTGGGCCACCTGTCCATGAGACACGTCGTAGCCAAGCTCGATCCTGTCCACACATGCACACTTCCAGCAAGATCACTGGATCAGGCTGAATTCCTCCCACTTCCTAGTCCAGGGGCACTACAGCCAACTGTGGCTTCCCTGCAGCCAGATCAACAAAGTCAGCACAGGACAGGGATCGCACCCACAATGGGTGGTAACTTATAAACTGAGCCGTCTGTGAGGTTTCTCAAAGACTAGTCTACCTACAGTTATAGTCAAAAGGTTCCACACGAGCACCAATACACAATATGGGGATTTTAATTAAGTTTGTGTCTTTAGTTTGGCTTGTAGAAACAGCCAGTTTTTATTTCTTTTACCAGATTTTGCTCTTCATCATTAGCTTGGTTTAAAAGCAAGTAGCAGGCGTGTCCTAACTCGCACCAAGTCCTGCTCATCCATCTCCCCTGTGCTCACTGGCCTACATAGGCTCTCAGTTAAGAAACGCCTCAATTTTAAAATTCTCATCCTTGTTTTCAAATCCCTCCATGGCCTCACCTCTCCCTATCTCTGTAATCTCCTCCAGTCCTATAATCCCTCTAGATCTCTGCGCTCTGCCTATTCTGGCCTTTTAAATGTTCCAGATTTTCATTGCTCCACCATTGATGGTCATGCTGCATAGGTCCTAACCTCTGGAATTCCCTTCCTAGACTGCTCCACTTCTCTTTCCTCCTTTAAGATGCTCCTTAAAACCTACCTCTTTGACCAAGCTTTTGGTCATCTGGTCTAACATCTCCTTATATGGCTCGGTGTCATTTAAAAAAATATAATGCTCCTGTGCAGCGCCTTGGGACGTTTTATTACTTTAAAGGAGCTATATAAATATAAGCTGTTGTTGTTTAGGGTATGTGAACCCTGGGGGCAATCATGTGACACACCACTGGATTTCTCTATTTGGAAAGGAGGAAATTTCACACTTGTCCTTATAACATCGTCAACACCATTTCTCTTCCCCAATTAAATGACATTTTGTGCCCAAGTCCCTGAAACATGGCTTTCCAGCCTGACATCCTTGACTGCCAAAAAGAGTACCCACTTTAAATATCTGCGGATCCACCAACCCTCCCCCCGCAGAACCTACAAATCTTTACTCTTGTGCCAATTCATAAGATGATCATGGTTGAGGAGGCCCATTCATGCCATCCTAGCTCACCCATGAAAGATCTACAGTCCCCAAGAGTGCCTAACCACTGCCCCTTGACATTCAACGGCATTACCATCGCTGAATGCCCCAACATCAACATCCTGGAGGGTCACCATTGGCCAGAAACTTAACTGGAACAGCCACATAAATACTGTGGTTACAAGAGCAGGTCAGAGGCTGGGTATTCTGCGGTGAGTGTCTCACCTCCCGTCTCCCCAAATCCTTTCATAAGTTTGTTTGTTCAAGTTCCTCTGTGTTGGTGAGAGAATGTCAACCCGTTGTGTCTGCCATTGAATGTATGTGAGCTGCGGGCAATCAGAATGATTTCTAGAACCACAGTCCAAAGATGTGCGGGTTAGGTTGATTGGCTATGATAAATTGACCCTTAGTGTTAGGGGGATTAAAATACGTGGGGTTACGGGGATAGGGTGGGATATGTGTTGGTGTAGGGGTTACGGGGATCAGGTGGGATATGTGTCGGTGCAGGCTCGATGGGCCGAAATGGCCTCTATCTGCACTGTGGGGTTTCTGTGATTCTGTGAATAGTGCAGCACAGAAGGAGGCCATTCGGCCCATTGAGTCTGCGCCGGCTCTTTCAAAGAGTTAGTCCCACTCCCCGGCTCTTTCCCTATATTCCTGCAATTTTTTTCTCCTTCAAGTATTTATCCAATTCTCTTGTTCAACTCTGACACTAGATTTTCCTTGCTGACACTTAAATGCACTTAAAATGGTTTTTAAATTCCTGCTTTTGGAAAGGCTTTCAAAAAGTTGAATTTATACGAAGTTTATTTGTTCAAGTTCCCCTGTGTTTGTACAATGCTTTTACTACCAATTCACCGGCTAACATTACAAGATTGGTGTTACTCAAACTTGTAAACTAACTTTTTATAGACGTATCTTTTTCTGCCTTTTGGTTCTTTATCAAAAGAAACTTAACTGGACCAGCCTCATAAATACCGTGACTACAGGAGCAGGTCAGGGGCTGGGTATTCTGCGGCGAGTGTCTCACTTCCTGACTCCCCAAAGCCTTTCCACCATTTACAAGACACAAGTCAGGAGTGTGATGGAATACTCTCCACTTGCCTGGATGAGCGCAGCTCCAACAACACTCAAGAAACTCGACACCATCCAAGACAAAGCGAGCCTCTTGATTGACTGCAGTGGTTCCAAGAATTGCCCTCGAGAAGCCGACTCACCACCACCTTCTCAAGGGCAATTAAGGATGGGCAATAAATGCTGGCTGTGGCAGCGACGCCCATATCCCAGGAACGAATTTTAAAAAATCACAGCATCAAGCTATTTCTTCCATGATTTCAGTGTTTTTGTCTCCAATACTCTACTTGATAATTCTTGCCGTGAAGGACTCCTGACAACAGTCCCAGATGTGCTTTTTGCCACTTCCAACCCGCTGCCCCTTTCTAATGCAATTGAGTAGTACTCCATATTTACTATTTCTATACCATTTAGCCACTTTAGCAGTAGTGTTGATTTTCTGTGACACCAGCTGGGAAACCATGTTCACAAGTAGCTCAGGGTCCAGAGACGACATAGCCCCAGTTCTCTGATCCACTCTCTGTGATCGCAGGAGAGTGGGACTGAAGAATGATTCCTTCTGAAGTCCTTTCTTAGTCACCTCCTTTCACGACCGGAAAGCCCAAGTTTTTACATTCTTTCCTCAAACTCCCTTCTTTGTTCGTTTGGTTAAAAGTAAATCTGAATTGACTAACAAAAATGTGATAAAAAATGTATTTAAAAAAAATAGCAGCTACAAATAATGCCACATACCAATAGATTCCCCAAAGAGGAAACAGAATATAGATATTTGGAACAGTAATTTTTGTGTGTAACTTCAAAATCATGTTGTAAATGTGGATCCGAGGTTGGTACTCAAACGTCCAAGAGTAAAGTGTGTCTCTCAGACTGTTCAGGAAAGTTCGGCATTTGGAAACGGGCACTTAAAGAAAGAAAGACTTGCATTTATATAGCGCCTTTCACGACCACCGGACATCCCAAATTTACAGACAATTAAGTACTTTTTTTTTTAATGAAGTGTAGTACTTTTTGCAATGTAGGAAACGTGGCAACAAATTTGTGCACAGCAAGCTCCCACAAACAGCAATGTGATAATGACCAGATAATGTTTTTGTGATGTTGGTTTAGGGATAAATATTGGCCCCAGGACCCCTGAGTTATCCCCTGCTCTCTTCAAAATAGTGCCATGGGATCTTTTATGTCCTCCTGAGAGAGCAGGCGGGGCCTCGGTTTACTGTCTCAACTGAAAGACGGCACCTCCGACAGTGCAGCACTCCCTCAGCACCGCACTGGGAGTGTCAGCCTAGAATTTTGTGCTCAAGTCCCTGGAGTGGGACTTGAACCCACAACCTTCTGACTCCGAGGCGAGGATGCTGCCTCCTCCCTGGTTTCTGACCCTCCGTCTCAATCTGCCCACTGAGCCACGGCTGACACTTAAAGCACATACCTTTTGCACACAGTGATTCCTCTCCTCCTACTGATCCAGGACATGTCATTTTCCGAAAGGTAAAACGTGGGACACGCCACAACGTTTCTGGCATATTTGGTCAGGGAGTGTCATGACCGTGGCTATCATTAGCATCATTTCGATGTTACAGAAAAATAACCGCACCCTCTGCACTGAATGATCCCTTGTATTGTGTTTTATTTCTTACAAAAATCTCAAAATAGAAGCTTTGTCCCACGTTATAAAAAGATTTTCAACGGGAAGCTTATTCAGTTGTTTGTGATTTAGATATCGTCTGTACTTACAGCACAGAGGGAACAATGTTTCATTGACCGTGCCCTTGCCTATCAGTTTACACATTTTATCCTGTTGAAGCTGCTGACTTATAATTGCATATAGTGTCACGGGCACGGACAGCCCTGTAGTACCCTGCACAAGTGACGACTTTTCATCTGCAAGCCTTTACAGCCAGTGTCAGCAGGGTGTGCATCCATTAGGGCAGTGTCGTCCACTAGAAATTGCTGACTAGCCAGAGGTGTGCATAGGGCGACACGATCTTAGCGACATGCGCTAGTTTTAGTAGAAAACGCGGTACACACAATATAGGTCAACTTACTTCGCGTGTGTATTTACTTAACAAACATCTACCACCAATTACTTGCACACTCTGCTTTTCGTCTTACCAGATTACCAACTAACGCACAAAAAGGTTAAAGTTCACATGTATACGCCATTGAGATCACATGCCTAACGACCATGTTAGCACACACAAGGCATCGAATCTGGGAGCTTCTAATCTAAAGGGAATCTAGATAAGAACATGAGGGAGAAAGGAATAGAAGGATTTGATGAGAGGGTTAGATGCAGAGGGATGGGTGGAGGCTTGTGTGGGGCATAAACACTGGCATGGACCAGTCGGGCCAAAGCTGGGGTTGTTCTCTTTAGAGCAGAGAAGACAAAGAGGAGATTTGACAGAGGTGTTTAAAATCATGAAGGGTTTAGATAGAGTAAATAAATAAAGAGAAACTGTTTCCAGTGACTGAAGGGTCGATAACCAGAGGGCACAGATTTAAGGTGATTGGCAAAAGAACCAGAGGCGACATGAGGAAAAAATTTTTTACACAACGAGTGGTTAGGATTTGGAATGCGCTGCCTGGTAGGGTGGTGGATACAGATTCAATAGTAGCCTTCAAAAGGGAATTTCATAAATACTTGAAGGAGGAAAAATTGCAGGGATATGGGGAAAGAGCGGAGGAGTGGGACTTTTTTTTATTCGGTTATGGGATTAGGGCATCGCTGGCAATGCCAGCATTTATTGCCCATCCCTAGTTGCCCTCGAGAAGGTGGTGGTGAGCCGCCTTCTTGAACTGCTGCAGTCCGTGTGGTGATGGTACTCCCACAGTGCCGTTAGGGAGGGAGTTCCAGGATTTTGACCCAGCGACGATGAAGGATCAGCGATATAATTCTAAGTCAGGATGGTGTGTGACTTGGAGGAGAACTTGGAGGTGGTGGTGTTCCCGTGCACCTGCTGCCCTTGTCCTTCTAGGTGGAAGAGGTCGCGGGTTTGGGAGGTGCTGTCGAAGAAGGCCTTGGCGAGTTGCTGCAGTGCATCTTGTAGATGGTACACACTGCAGCCACGGTACGCCGGTGGTGGAGGGAGTGAATGTTTAAGGTGGTGGATGGAGTGCCGATCAAGCGGGCTGCTTTGTCCTGAAAGGTGTCGAGCTTCTTGAGTGTTGTTGGAGCTGCACTCATCCAGGCAAGTGGAGCGTATTCCATCACACTCCTGACTTGTGCCGTGTAGATGGTGGATTGCTCTTCAAAAGAGCCGGCGCAGACTCGATGGGCCGAATGGCCTCCTTCTGTGCTGCACAGTTCTATTATATGGCTTAGTGCTACACTGGGTGAGGCCTAACTTTACAGCTTCATTGTAATTTCATCTTTCACTTTTTGAGTCAGATTCAGTTGCCACATAATAGCGTTGGTCCGTTGTTTTTAAGATAGCAATTACATAGAAACAGGCCATTCGGCCCGACAGGTCCATGCCGGTGTTTATGCTCCACACGAGCCTCCTCCCACCCTACTTTATCTCACCCCATCAGCATACCCTTTTATTCCTTTCTCCAACGTGTACTTATCCAGCTTCCTCTTAAAAGCATCTATGCTATTCACCTCAACCACTCCATGTACTGTAAGTTCCACATTCCAACTACTCTCTTCCAGCACAGAGGCCTGGAAACCAGCATTAACTGTAAGAATGTAGCTGCAATTGCCTGTTAATATCTTCTGAAAGATCGAATGCCTTGTTCTCTAATACCTACTACACTGTATAACACATAGTGTATTACTCCAATCATCAGTACAGTGTTTGCATTCTGGGTCTACCCTATCGCTGCAGTGAGCTTGCCTGCAGTGTACAGCAGATGATTGATGGATAAAACACGTCCAACCAATACCAGCTAAAAATCAGACTTAACAACCATTCATCTCACGACTGAGACGTTACTGACACAGAATGGCTGCACAACAATGTTCACTGCACGTCAAATAAAAAGCAATTCAATGTGCAAGATGTTTGAATGTGGAGTATTATTTTAGAAATGACAGATTACAAGAATAAGACGAGAAAGAAAGGTACATTACAGAGTCTTCCACCAGCAGAGTCCCAGCGGCTTTGAAACAAAACAAAAAGCTGGAGAAATATCTGGTTAGAAATGGGATCAAAGGTTATACGGTCAGATTGAAGTGATCAAATGCTCTATGGGACATGATGGATCCCGAGCTGCTGGGACCACAGGAATGCCATGCCAAGGGAGTAGCCAATCAAGCGTGGATAATGCAGGAGGCAAGGCAAGAAAGATCTTTCAGGATTTTGCTCAATTTTCCCGTCAGAGGTGCAAAGAGATTTGTTGCAACATGTTTCCCTCATGAGATTTAATTTAATGTGCAGTACACACTTCTGCTGCATATATGACAAATAAAATTGAATTGAATTGAATTGAATTGAATAATGGGCGGGTTGTAGTTAATGGTCACTGTAAGTTGCGCTTTGTTCTGCGCGGCCCGTTTCTTTTAATGTGCGGTCCATCTTTGCGCACGCGCGGTATTCACGATGGAAAGGCCGGTGAGCGGCCTGTGCAGGTTGCTGCGTGGCCGGGAACATTGGTTGTAGTCCATGACAAGGAAGTTTGTACATGCAAGGTACATGGAAGGAGGGGGGCTTAATGGATCAGACTTTTTCCTCTTCTTTAAGCGCTTTTGTACATTATCAGCAATTAATGGTTTACAGTTAGAACAAGTGCTCTAACGCAGCAATGTCTTTGAAGGAACAGCATAGATAAATTATATAATTACACACACAGCTGCTAACATTACCTTCAGAGATTAAACCTTCTGGAAAACCATGCACTCATGATCTTTCGATGTATTGCCCAATCCACTCTGGGGACAGGTATTGTGAAGGGAATATTTCAGGTAGGTTTACATTTAGCCAGATGAGGTCTAGTAACAACTTGAGCTATTGCATTAATTATCTGAAGAGGTTTTATTGTACATCTATTCCCTTTTATTAATTTTAAATAAGATTTTTCTTTCACCACATCTGGTTTCTCCTGGCCGCACACTACTGGCGGGCAGGATACTGCTGCCAGGCTTCTACGCCTAGTCTCTAGGAGGTGCACACAAGCAGCACCAGTGTGTGTTCTTCCCTGTGGGCACCTTCTCAGGAGAGCGATACCAGTAAGTCATCAGAGAACCAAGTTCGAGGAACAGCGCCTCATCTTCCGATTAGGCACTTTACAGCCTTCCGGACTCAATATCGAGTTCAACAATTTCAGATCATAACCTCGGCCCCTATTACATTTTTATATATTTTTTATCCACACCTTTGTTTTGGCCCTTCCCCCTTTTTTTTTCTCTCCCACATGGCAGCTGTCTCTCATTCTGCCAGTGCATTTCACACCTAATCTAGAGCCGTCTTTTGTCTCTCCACTAGTCCTCTTAATGTCTCTTCACTTCTCTTTTGTTCTTTCACCCCCATTTCCCAGCCCCCAAACTGGCCTTTTAATCTGTTTCATTTTCTGTGCTTTTTCAGTCCTGACGAAGGGTTTCGACCCGAAACGTTAACTCTGTTTCTCTCTCCACGGATGTTGCCTGGCCTGCTGAGTTTTTCCAGCATTTTCTATTGTTATTTCAGAGAACCAACTGGTACAGCTCTGAGCCCACTGCTGTGAGGCTCAGTGCATTGGAGCTTTGCTGCAGCAACCTTGCAGCCAATTCTGTTGTTTTCACAGTCGGCATTAGTAATATCTTACAGGGATTGAAGTAGCCTTCTGTTCCGCCACAGGCTATGCCGCTATCACAACAAACAAACAAAGGCCAATGGCAGTAAACATCCTCAAGCCTCATCACTGAGAGGCCCATTGTTCCTGTCAATTCCATAAATACAGAATGATTTAATAAACCGTCATGCTTTTTTTTATTACAAAAAATAAAGAAGTTTTCTTTCGACGGTAACAATCAAAAAAAAAATCATTTATGGATGTGGGCGTCGCTGGCAAGGCCAGCATTTATTGCCCATCCCTAATAGATAACAAATAAAACATTGCACTGTTAACTGCGCATTCCTGGCTCTTGTGGATGAAAAAAAACTTTCAAGTTGACTGCTTGTGAATATGTGTCTGTCGTACTTCTAAGATAAAACCAATGCTGCTATGATGCATATAAAGCAAGGGTGCTGTTGTGTTACACAAGGGAAGCTGAGGGAATGATTATGCATTTCATATACATAGATCATCATACCTTTTCCTTTCCACTGGCTTCCCTTGATACCGTTGAACCCTAAGGAAGTAAACAAGAGGAAAATATTACCATTGTCTTTTAAACCAGATATTTTAAAATTTTACTCTCCTCAGGTCTCCCTTGACCGCACGTCACGCCCAAACCAAGGAGGATGGCAATAAACCTATTACCAAACCCTTGCAAATCCCACGCTTCGGTCCACTTTCCCGGGGGGGGGGGGGGGGGGGGGAGGGGGTACTGAGCTGCACGAATGTGGAATGGAAGGATTCATCCTCCTACTTTCCTTCCTTCCCTGTAGTGAGGAATGCTAATCATCTGCTCCCTGAGAGCACATGGGAGATCAGAACTTGCTTATGTGGACAATTATAAGCGCAACACCACATCCTGCCATACTGTGGCAAAGTGTCCTTTATTGGACAAGGTAGGAAACAGTTAGAAATACAGCTGTGGTATGGACGGTAAGCATTCTATAGCATGGCAGTACAGGATATCTATAGGAAATTTTAGCAGACGTTAAATTAGGGCTGCAGTCAATGGCAGTTCAGCTTATCAACAGTATTTCCCCCCACCAATTGTATCTGCTTCTCAGAGGTGCGAAGTTCTCTGTTGAGCAATTTCTAACATGTTTTTTAGCTCCAACATAAGTCTGCAAAAGCGAAGAGCTCCACACAGTTAATACATGCAATTTGGGTGTAATTCAGCAAATTGTTGAAATAACTGAAATGATGGAGCACGCTGGTGTATACAGTACAGGTTGTACATAGGAACAGGAGTGGGCCATTCAGCCCCTCAAGCCTGGTCTATCATTCAATTAGATGATGGCTGATCTGTATCTCAACTCCATTTACCCACCTTTCTTCCATATCCCTCAATACCCTTACTTAACAAAAATCTATCGATCTCAGTCTTGAAAATTTCAATTGACCTCCAACATCATTACAACGTACAATCTACATTATAAGAACATAAGAAATAGGAGCAGGAGTGGGCCACACGGCCCCTCAAGCCTGCTCCGCCATTCAATAAGATCATGGCTGATCAACGACCTCAACTCCACTTTCCCGCCTTCACTTATCAGGAGTAAAACAGCTAAAGTGCTGAATTTCCGCAGATGCAATCTGCATTGATTTTAAAAGTCTGATCCTTGTCCTCAAATTCCTCCATGGCCTTGCCCCTCCCCAGCTCTGTAAGCTTCTCCAATCCTACAACCCTCCAACATCTCGGTGCTCCTCCAACTCTGGCCTCTTGCGCATCCTATATTTTAATCGCTCCATCATTGGCGGCCGTGCCTTCAGCTGCCTGGGCCCTAAACTCTGGAATTCCCTCCCTAAACCTCTCTGCTTCTCTCTCTCTCCTCCTTTAAGACACTCCTTAAAACCTACCTCTTTGACCACGCTTTTGGTCACTTGTCCCAATATCTCCTTATGTGGCACAGTGTCAAACTCTGTTTGATAACGCTCCTGTAAAGCACTGTGGGATGTTTTACTACGTTAAAGGAGCTATATAAATGCAAGTTGTTGCTGTTGTATTGATGACTGTTATTTGGGCATCAAAGCCAAGTCTGATCTTGTCCTTACCCCAACACCCACATGCGCCCTTTGCAGGAGGGATCACTGGATAGCAAGCAGGAGCAGGAACACTCTTGGATGATGTTTTCCCCCCCTCCCTAATCGGGGGCGCTGAGGGCAAAAGTAGTGTCCCAACTACAAAGAACCAGAGGAGACACGAGGAAAAACGTTTTTAAGCAACGAGTGGGTAGGATTTGGAATGCAATGTCTGATAGGGCGGTGGAAGCAGATCCAATAGCAGCTTTCAAAAGTGAATTGGATAAATACTTGAAGGAGAAACAATTGCAGGGATATGGGGAAAGAGCGGGGCTAACTGGATTGCTCTTCGAAAGAGCCGGAGCAGACTCGATGTGCCGAATGGCCTCCTTCTGTGCTGCACTACTCTATGATTCTATACTCTCAGAGCTTACATCTCGTAATTCAGCACAGTTCAGAATTTAAATCTGGGCCCAATTGGTTTGCATGGCTCAGTACCACATTGGGCAGTGCGTTCACTCACAGAGACTTTGGGGCAGTCAGTGGATTTGCAATTTTTATTTATATAATAGAAGCATTCATTTTTAGTAGAATGTACTTAAATTTCCCTAAATTAAGTTAACTTATACTCTGCATTTAATAATTAATTATTCACTTCATTAAATAATTAAATTACTCACTCTGTTCCATAATTAGTTGACTTACTCCCAGCATTTGATTCATTTAATAACTGAATTAAAAACATATCTATGGTGAACAGATGTTATAATTCAGCAATAGTCTGGTGATTATATTTTTATTAATATTATTAAGGAGCCAAAGAAGCCTATAGGTTAGCAAACATTTTCTCTGTGGCTATTACAATATTCAAAGATATTCCAGCCAATACGTGTAAAATTTAATTTTAGCAGCACAGTATGTCCATTTACACTTAAAATACCACTCAATTGCATTCATCTGCTAATCAACATGAGGGATGTCAGTACAGTACTAGGAATAGCATGCGTCAGATCAGAGTAAAGCACCCTCGACTTGTCCCAATAATGTGCATTAACCCCACTTTCAAAAACATATCCGCAGGGGAGTTCTCCCTGGTGTCCTGGGGCCAATATTTATCCCTCAACCAATATCACTAAAAACAGATTATCTGGTCATTATCACATTGCTGTTTGTGGGAGCTTGCTGTGCGCAAATTGGCTGCTGCGTTTCCTACATTACAACAGTGACTACACTTCAAAGGTACTTCATTGGCTGTAAAACGTTTTGGGATGTCCCAAGGTCGTGACAGGTGCCATATAAATGCAAGTCTTTCTGTCTTTACACCAGTGTGATAGCTTCATATCCCACCGTGGTCTAACCAAGTGAGATTGCACAGTTAATGCAATCTTTTACGAAGAGTTTTGTGGTATGGACCTCGGAACTGGGGTGAAACATCCCCCCACTCATTTCATACAGAATCATTACAAATCAGGAGAAAGCGAGGCCTGACCTACACCCCATCAGTCTGGCTGGATTCACAGCCATGTTCCAGAGATGAGGACAGTGCGTTAACACAGTGCTGTCGTCAGCTCCTTCCTTCATGCACAGCTTCCTGGGAACGAGAGCCAGAACTCGGGGGGGCACAGAGCAAAGATCGTAAGTGCGCGCGTACAATCACGTGTTCCCGAGATTAACTTTGGTTCCGGAAACTGGAATACTTTTTGCAACAGACGACACCTGGGAGAGTTTAAGGGCATTTTTACATTACTAGAATGCAGCCAAATGTATTTATTCCTCCATTGTCTGCAGCCCATAGTGTAAATGGAAGGATATTCCCCTTAGCAGAGAGGTCAATAACCAGGGGGCAGAGATTTAAAATAATTGGTAGAAGGATTAGAGGGGAGTTGAGGAGAACTTTTTTCACCCAGAGGGTGGTGGGGGTCTGGAACTCACTGCCTGAAAGGGTGGTAGAGGCAGAAACCCTCATCACATTTAAAAAGTACTTGGATATGCACTTGAAGTGCTGTAACCTACAAGGCTACGGACCAGGAGCTGGAAAGTGGGATTAGGCTGGAGAGCTCTTTTTAGGCTGGCACAGAAGCGATGGGCCGAATGTCCTCCTTCTGTGCCATAAATTTCTAATGATTCTATATTCAAAGAGAACAATGGCAGTGTACACTCACCAAACTGTGGGTCTGTGAATCTGTTGAGGCCAGCAGCTTCTGCAAGGCATACGTGGGGAGCCGAGCCTCACAATTGGCTTGAACCATCCTGAGTGAAGGCCTGTAGACGGGGAACATAGGAGCAGGAGGAGGCCATTCAGCCCCTCAAGCCTGTTCCGCCATTCAATCAGATCCTGGCTGATCTGCGACCTAACTCCATATACCTGCCTTTGCCCCATATCCCTTAATACCTTTGGTTAACAAAAAGCTATCAATCTCCAATTTAAAATTAATAATTGATCTAGCATTAATTGCAGTTTGCGGAAGAGTGTTCCAAACCCTTTGTGTGTAGAAGTGTTTCCTAATTTCACTCCTAAAAGGTCTGGCTCTAATTTTTAGACGATGCCCCTTAGTCCTAGAATCCCCAACCAGTGGAAATAGTTTCTCTCTATCTACCCTATCTGTTCCCCTTAATATCCTGAAAACTTGGATCAGATCACCCCTTAACCTTCTAAATTCTAGGGAATACAACCCTAATTTGTGTAATCTCTCCTCGTAACTTAACCCTTGAAGTCCAGGTATCATTCTGGTAAACCTATGCTGCTCTCCTTCCAAGGTGAATATATCCTTCCTAAGGTGTGGTGCCCAGAACTGCTCACAGTGCTCCAGGTGTGGTCTAACCAGGGTTTTGTACAGCTGCAGCATAACTTCTACCCCCTTGTATTCTAGTCCTCTGGATATAAAGGCCAGCATTCCATTAGCCTTTTTGATTATTTTCTGTACTTGTTCATGACATTTTAATGATCTATGTAACTGGACCCCCAAGTCTCTCTGGACCTCCACTGTTTTTAACTTTTCACCATTTAGAAAGTACCCTGTTCTATCCTTTTTAGGCCCAAAGTGGATGACCTCACATTTGCCTACATTGAAATCCATTTGCCCATTCACTTATTCTACCAATATCCTTTTTATGCTTTCATCTACACTGCCTACAATGCCACCTATCTATTTACAGACGGAAGACGACCGTTCGGCCCATTGTATCTGTGCTGGCTTTTTGCCAGAGCAATCCAAAACTAATCCCGCTGCCCTGCTTTCTCACCATAGCCCTTGTATTTTCCTCCGTTTCAAATATCTATGCAATACTGCTGTAAAAGATGCCACTGCCCCTGCCTCAACCACTCCATATGCCTACAATCCTCTGTATAAAGACATTTCTCCTAACTTCTCTCCTCATTCTCGTAGCAACAATTTTAAATTAATGACCCCTGGTCACCGACTCCCCAACCAGAGGAAGAGACTTTCCCTATTCACCCGATCAAAATTTTATACACCTCAAATTTTATAAATTTGTAGGGACAGTTGCACATAAAATCATAATTGCGAAGCATTGTAGCTTTAAATTATTAATGGGCACTGTGCCTTTAAGATTACCAATAATCAGTTGGCTTTCGCTAAGGCCCCACTTAGTAGGTTCTTCTTTGGTAGGTCATGCTGATAAATACCACCTCCGCATCAAAGTTTACTTTGAAATTTCCTTTGACAATAGAAACTTTAAAAAAGCAAAGTATCCAGTTTTGCCGCATTTAATCCTTTTCCAAGCCTGTTTATAGCACAGTTTAAAAGGAATTAATTACACAGTTGAAAATTACAGGAACTATGTTTTATGGTTCATGTAGCACTTTCACAATGCTGCAGTCAGAGGTCTGACTCACAGCACAGGCCAACATTCAAGTATGCCACCCACAGTTGTGATGAGTTTCAATCAGAGTGTTGGGGGGGGGGGGGGGGGGGGATTGGCAGGCAGACATTGAGAATGAAGTAGGATTGCTTGTCTCACAGAGTGACTAAACAATCATTTCCCCTGTAATCATAGCCATTTCAGGGAGGGGGTGTGGGGGGGGGGTGGTCGTGGGTAGGGGTGGGGGGTCGTCGGAAGTGTTCATCTGACTCACCAAAAAACAGTCTTTATTCACTGCTGTCACTTTGAACACTACCTGTTATCAAACTGATGGATCGGGGAATCTGTACGTCTAACTCGTTCGCTATGCACCACCCCCTTTGTGGTCTCATTTGCCCAGAGCAACAGTTTGCAAAAATAACATGGTTGACAGTGCACTGAACTGGACGCCTCCTGTTGATTTGTAGATCAGCGTGCAACGGAGAGTTTATGCTGGCCTTTCATGATAGTTAAAGAACAACACGTTTACAGCTTGCTCCTCTTTTCCCGTCATTCCTTAAGTTGCTGGCTCTTGCTGGGGTAGCGTTCCATTGGCGCTAGCCATCATCCACTGTTGAGCCCAGACCTTGGGAGGGGGCGGGGGGTGGGGGCTGGCTATTCGACCACGCAAGTCGTCACAACCGAGCCCAATCCTGACCTCGTCCAACATCCGCACACACATACGTCCCAGCAGAGACGATCAGGAATGGCAAGCAAGGTTCACTAGAATGATTCCTGGGGTGAGAGGGTTGTCCTATGAGGAGAGATTGAGTAGACTGGGCCTATACTCTCTGGAGTTTAGAAGAATGAGAGGTGATCTCATTGAAACATACAAAATTCTGAGGGGGATTGACAGGGTAGATGCCGAGAGGCTGTTTCCCCTTGCTGATGAGTCTAGAACTAGGGGGGAGGGGGGTGCATAGTCTCAGGATAAGGAGTCGGCCATTTAAGAATGAGATGAGGAAGAATTTCTTCACTCATAAGGTTGTGAATCTTTGGAATTCTCTACCCCAAAGGGCTGTGGATGCTAAATCGTTGAGTATATTCAAGACTGAGATCGATAGATCTTTGGACTCCAGGGGAATTTAGGGATATGGGGATAGTGCAGGAAAGTGGAGTTGAGGTCGAAGATCAGCCGTGATCTTATTGATTGGCGGAGCAGACTCGAGGGGCCGTATGACCTACTCCTGCTCCTAATTCTTATCTAACCCTGGCTGAAATCTCCCCATCCCTCACCCAAAAGCAGCAAAGGTAAATGTAGTGCCCACCTGCCCTTGCGTGGTTGAGACCAGCAACAATAAAGCCAGAGATTAAATCTGGACCTTGCTGGGTTATGGCTCAGCTATTCAGTTGATATACTTGTTGCGCCACGGTGGGTGGGGAAAGCTAGCTCCGAAAGGTTTTAATCACAGGGAGGCTTAGCCAGCAGATATCAAGAATAATCAAATGGCTTGTTCATTTAACAAGAGTAAGCATTTAAACAGCTGCTTCACCCACCAAGTGATTTCACGTGGGGAGCGGGAAAGGAGGAATCGTCTGACTCACCAGAATAGGTTTCTATTCATAGCTGAAAATTCTGAACATTTATTGTTATCAAACTGACCTGTGAATCAGCTCCATGTTAGAGTTTGAACATTCAGTAGCTAAGGTAAATGTTCGGTGTTATTTTTGCTCATATAAAAATCCCCCAATTAATTTGTTCCTCAGCCGTGGCTCACCCTCGCCTCTGAGTCAGACGGTTGTGGGTTCAAGTCCCACTCCACAGACTTGAGCACAAAAATCTAGGCCGACACTCCCAGTGCAGTGCTGAGGGAGCGCTGCACTGTCGGAGGTGCCGTCTTTCGGAGGAGATGTTAAAACGAAGCCCCGTCTGCTCCCTCAGGTGGACGTAAAAGATCCCGTGGCACTATTTCGAAGAAGAGCAGGGGAATTATCCCCGTTGTTCTGGGGCCAATATTTATCCCTCAATCAACATCACTAAAACTGATTATCGGTTCATTATCACATTGCTGTTTGTGGAAGCTTGCTGTGCGCAAATTGGCTGCTGTGTTTCCCACATTACAACAGTAACTACACTTCAAAAAGTACTTAATTGGCTGTAAAGCACTTTGGGACGTCCGGTGATCGTGAAAGGCGCTATATAAATGCAAGTCATTCTTTTTTCTCACCTCAAGTGTTTATGACTCCTTACTGGGGTATAGTACCTTGTCCAAATGGCTATTGTTCATGGGTGAGCCTAGTCAGTGCGCATCAGTGAGCTGTTCCACTACCGTGAGCATCACAGGCGAGCCCGATGCCCGTCCCAACTGATCTTCATACAGGTGAACTTCAAGCGTGTGTCACTGGAGAGAGATCAGGAGCAGGGACCCTGACTGATTTATTCCCCTCCATAGCTCAGGAGCACAAGGCCAAAGGTAACACCCCTTTTGCCATCTTAGTTGAGGTCAGTCAGCGCAACACCACGCACTAGGGATTGAAACAGAGATCGTCCCTCTCTGTACGGCTCATGGCACGCTGAGCCATTGTGGAACTCAACTAAATTTTAAATGTTTTACTCACTGATAGTAAAAAAAAACTAACAGGAGTCATTTTGCCGCAGTGCAAGCATGCAGTTCACTGGGCAAGGTACTGAGGGTTGTATAGGACTCATCACCTGCTCTATAAAAGGAAGGAGAATACATCGAAGGGGGAGACAGCTAACCTTGTGGGTGGTGGTAAAAACTTTAAAGCATTTTATACTGAAAAGTGCACCAGCCCCTGCCCCTCCACGAGGAACACTCCACAGATGCATCAACAATCACATGCTCGTCACCTCCATCCTTACCAAAGCTTTATTAGCCTCCTGTGTCCCAGCAAATTGACTTCAAGATCCAGGTCCTCAATTTTAAATACCTCTATGGCCTTATTATGTCCGACATGAATGATCTTTCCTTGCCATATGCCCTTGCTTGTACCTTTCACCCTTTTGACGCTGGATTACGGTTCGTTTCCCACCTTCTCCTCTCCCACCTTCTCCTCTCCCACCATCAGAGGCAAACTTTGTTCAGTTTCCACTTGTGGGGAAGAGCGTAACTAGAGGCCATCAATATAAGACAGTCACCAAGAAATCAAATGGGGAATTCAGAAGAAACTTCTTTACCCAGAGAGTGGTGAGAATGTGGAACTCGCTACCACAGGGAGTGGTTGAAGCGAATAGTATAGATGCATTTAAAGGGAGGCTGGACAAGCATATGAGGGAGAAGGGAATAGAGGGTTACGCTGATAGAGTTAGATGAGAAAAGACGGGAGGAGGCTCGAGTGGAGCATAAACACCGGCATGGACTGGTTGGGCCGAATGGCCTGTTTCTGTGCTGTATATCCTATGTAATGCCCCTTCCCTTAGGAAATTCTCCCTGCACCACTATGTTGTTACCCCGCTCACTGCCTTCAAAAGCGTCGCAAAAAAAAATCACCCTTTGATTGTGCCTTCAATCTCCCCATAGAACCTTTTCCTGTTTTTCCTCCCTGTTCATTGGATACCTTTTCTACGCGAAGCTACCTTTATGTATGGAGAGCTGTGTAAATAATTTTTTTTTTTTTTTTTTTGCAGATTATGGTCCCCTTTCTAAAACAGAAATGATATAAAATTCCACTGGTCTAACTTGCTTGGTTGTTTGGCTTTTAAAGAGGCACATGCAGAGAAATTCTGGAGCAGGCGACAAGTTTCTGTCTGGGATATTACCTTCAGGTCGTATTTCCTGTGGACAATAAGTCTGTGGCTAAATACATTTCTCGTTACGGTCATGTAAGTCTCCACTCCATCCACTGTTAACCGGTACATGCCCAGGAACTGGGGAAGAAGCGTGTTGCCATGACATTCCACAATATACTAGAAAAAGAAAAAAGAAAAATACATTAACAAACAAGAGCAAAGTCAAATAGTTGTCATTATATTAATAACCAGTTGCTATTTTCTCTACTTCTCTCCAGAAGGCATGGACTCTCGCTGGGGTATGGCTCCACAGGTGCTGCCTATTTTCACATGATGGATAGCGAGCGTCAAAAGGTTGTTCAACCAAGGAGGACAATGGCAGATGAGCCCCATCCCACTCTCACTTGATATCAAACGTGGAAATTTTCCAGCAGACATCACAGAATCCGCAGCAAGAAACCTGCTCCATTTTCTCCCCCTCCTTAGTCCAGGGGCACTGAGCCTATCTGCAGCCTCCAATTAACTCAGCGTAGACCAGGAAACGAACCACGGACCGTGCGGTCGGTATGTCCCAGTGCAACACCGAGTAGTACAGTTACATACTAGACCATTGGTGGAGCTCCCATCTGCTGCTCATTTTTAACATTCTGATGCAAAAAGTGCTGTACTTCTTAAGACTTATTAAATCCTGGTGCAGCCGACATGTTTCTGTCTGGGATATTACCTTCAGGTCATATTTTCTCTGGACAGCAAGTCTGTGACTAAATACAATTCTCGCGATTAAACATTGGCTTCATGACTCTCCATTCTGACCCACTTCCACTGGCCTGGATTTAACTTCTGTGCCCATTGCAAGTTTGAGCACCTTAATCCCAGCAGACAATCATTCTTTTCTTGCTGCTGATCAAGGTGGCAGCCAAAGACTTCAAGCTTTAGTTCAAGGTTACGCCCTGCCCAGCTTCGAACCAGTTTTAAGTGGTTGACCAAGTGTAAACCAGACACAAAAAATAGAAGTCCTTCCCTCAACTTACTGCTGCATCTTAAGATGTGAAAGATCGATAGATTTGGGGCACTAAGGGAATCGAAGAATATGGGGATCGGGCGAGAAAAATAAAGAAAGACTTGCATTTATATAGCGCCTTTCACGACCACCGGATGTCCCAAAGCGCTTTACAGCCAATGAAGTACTTTTTGAACTGTAGTCACTGTTGCAATGTAGGAAACGCTCCCACAAACAGCAATGTGATAATGACCAGATTTGATTGAGGGATACACATTGGGCAGGACACCGGTGAGAACTCCCCTGTTCTTCTTCGAAATAGTGCCATAAGATCTTTTACATCCACCCGAGAGGGCAGACGGGGCCTCGGTTTAACATCTCATCTGAAAGACAGCACCTCTGACAGTGCAGCACTCCCTCAGTACTGCACGGGAGAGTCAGCCTAGGGTTTTGTGCTCAAGTCTGTGGAGTGGGATTTGAACCCACAACCTTCTGACTCAGAGGTGAAGGTGCTGCCCACTGAGTGTTGGGTTGAGGTCAAAGATCAGCCATGATCTTATTGAATGGTGGAGCAGGTTCGAGGGGCCGTATGGTCTACTCCTGCTCCTGTTTCTTATGTTCAATGAATTTTCATCAACAAATAAAACATCAGAGCTCAAACCGTGATCCCTTCACCTCGCCAAATCTCCTGTCCAGTTTTAGCATACTGCAGGCTTACTGCTTTGAAAGCTCCAGATCCCAACCTTTGTCACAGCCCTTAATCAAACCAAACTTTGCCTGCATCCAAATGTACCTGATGGTATTTTTTTAAAATATTGTGCATCTCTGCTACGTCTTCACTAGATATCATTTTAATGACGAATCTCTTGTCGTACGTGGTGAGGAACCGGGCTCCCATTCGATTCTGCGCATCACTGTTTAAGGGGGCGCTCCGTGTCACTGAGTTCTGAAAGAAAGAACAGATTTTGAGTACACGTCGCAGGAATAACCTTTTCGAACAATGGCACATGGATTTGCGTTGCCTACTGTAACTTCTTTACCCAGAGAGTGGTTAGAATGTGGAACTCGCTGCCACAACGAGTAGTTGAGGCGAATAGTATAGATACATTTACGAGGAAGCTGGATAAACACATGAGGGAGAAAGGAATTGAAGGTTGGGCTGATAGGGGTTAGATGACGTAGGCTGGGAGGAAGCTCGTGTGGAGCATAAACACCAGTAATGGACCAGTTGGGACGAATGGCCTGTTTCTGTGCTGTACATTCTATGTAATTCTATGCAACACAGTTAGGTTTGAAGAAGGTTAATCAATAATAATTGGTTCCCAATCCCTTAAAAAAAATGCACTGTCAAAAACAAAAACATTACTAGGAATCGGAGTTAGATTAACAGATTTTGCTAATTAAACATTGTTTTTTGAAGTCCATAGTATCTTGATAGTGTGGATATTCCCTCCAAATTTTCTCTCCCTTCCCTGAAGACTCTTGCTCCTGTATAGTAATCAGTGGGAACACTGCTCCAGAGAGGGTCAACGCCTTAAGGAGAGGAAGGGTTAAATTAGATAGAAAAAGACAAGGGCCTAGAAATTCACTTTGGGCCCGCCAGCTGGCGTGCGCCCAAAAGTTAGCGCTGAGCGCGGAGCCAGTTGCGCCCGTCAGATATTCAGTTTTTGCGCCCCAAGTCGGAACCGGGCGCTATTCCAGGGTGTGCCCGCCCCCGCTTGGGGCGCTGAAACTGAATTTCAGCGCTCTAGGCGCCGCTGCGCCACCCGCTGCGGAGCAGCAGGCTGCGGTACTGCAGGCCACCTCCTTCTCTTAAGGGGGAGGTGCCTGCAACGGGGAGATCGCCGCTGCATAGTGCCGGCAAATGAGCCCGGCACCACGGAGAAGTGCCAGGTTCACAGAAAGCAGCCGGCAATGTCGCGGGGGGGGGTGGAGGAGGCCGGGGAAGGAGGAAGCAGCCGGCCGCACCTCCACCTTAAAGCGCCCCACTAAGGCGACAACTAAATATGGCGGTCGGGCCGGTAGCGGGGCACTGCGCACACCGATGACGTCATCGGTGGCGGCGCAGCGCTACTGGCTAACGCCGCCATTACCGCAGCGCTGAATATCGGTGAAAGCTCAGCAAGTGGCGCAAAAGCCCTCTTTGGGCGAAAACTGGGCGCAAAGCCTACTGAATTTCTAGCCCCAGGGCTCTTAGTCAATCAGAAAGCTTTATTCTTCTTCTCCATAGTTTAATATGGAATCTGTACTTTGCACAATGAAACGTCAAAAATGTTGGGGGAAAATTGGGTGAGTAGCGCCACCTGTTAGCGCCTAAAGAGGCAAGTCAGTGGCTGTAGCACCAATGGCTGCGCCTCCCGCGATATTCAGCAGGGGCGCTAATGGTGGCGTTAGCCATTTGCGCTGCGCCGCCACCGATGACGTCATCGGTGTGTGCAGCGCCCCATTCGCGATATTTGGTAGCGAACGCCGCAGTTGCACCGTTCGCTACCCGCGCCCGGTTCACGGGGCCTTACTGTGCCGGCAGCGGCGCAAGTTAAGGTGGAGGTGCGGGGCGGCCGCCTGCCAGCACCTCCGTCCCCGGCCTCCTAACCCCCCCCCCCACCCCCCCCCGCCCCCCGCGGCATTGCCGGCTGTTTCCCGAGAGCCCGGCACTTCTCCTTGGTGCCGGGCTCATTTGCCGGCACTCGCGAGCGGGGATCGCGCTGTTGCAGGCACCTCCCCCTTAACAGTGGGAGGAAGGCCTGCAGTACCGCAGCGTGCCGTGCCGCAGCATGTGGCGCTGTGGCACGTTGCGCTGCGATATTCAGTTTCAGCGCCCTAAGAGGGACACGGAGCGCCTCGAGCCTCGCCCCGTGTCCCACGAGGGGCAATGAAACTGAATTTCTGACGATCGCTGAAGCCTCAAACGCTGCGCTAAATCCTGCGCTCAGGCGACTTTTGTGCCACTTTGGCGCCCCAACCCAATTTCTAGGCCGTTGTCTTTTAAAGGAGAACATTAATTGGACCCATCCACTTTGTCTTATCATTCAGGTGTCTTGAGGACTTACACAGACCAGTTTCTATACAAGAAAAAGCTTGTTGTCTGATAGATGATCCTTCTCTCATCTCTAGCTTCCAACTTCCCTCACTCCTTCGCAACTGTTACCTACTTTAATGGATATTATGAAGGTAATTCATTGCTCCTCTTAATGTTTGACTCTTGCTCCTGGTAAATGCCAAATGTACCATCCTGTACACTCTCCCTGCTCCCAGTATCATCACCATGTTCAGATCAAGATTCATCACCACATCACCTCCAGTGCTCTCAGGAGGTATAAAGTGTAATGATGGGCGTGTGAATGTCTTGCACCATGTCCATTGAACTGTGAAAAACATGCAGCAATACAATTATAGATTCCCTCCTTTGAAACTTAGGCTGTATGTAGAGAACATTTTGAGTTGTATAACACGGAGGTGAAAACTGACTAATACCGAATTAAGAATATTGGACAACATTACACCTAGCGACATAAGTTGCGATTTTCCTCAATATCTGCATCTGGCCAGTTGGTACCAACAAACTAGGCATGTCTAGTGACAACAATGCAGAATTTATATGCCTGAACTATAGATATGCCTGACTAAGATAGCAGCTTAGCAAAATGCAGATGGTGCACTGGGAGCTTAAACAGCAGGAGGTTGTGCTACTACCTGGCTCTGAACCCAGCAAGAGATGCAATTACATGCAAGAATTGGTAAGCACATTAGAACATAAGAAATAGGAGCAGGAATAGGCCATTCAGCCCCTCGAGCCTGCTCTGTCATTCAATAAGATCATGGCTGATCATCGAACTCAATTCCACTTTCCCGCCCTATCCCCATATCCCTTGATTCCCTTAGTATCCAAAAATCTATCGATCTCAGCCTTGAATATACTCATCGACTCAGCATCCACAGCCCTCTGCGGTCGAGAATTCCAAAGATTCATAGCCCACCAAGTGAAGAAATGTCTCCTCATCTCAGTCCTAAATGGCCGACCTCTTATCCTGAGACTATGACCCCTAGTTCTAGACTCTCCAGCCCGGGGAAACTGCATCTACCCTGTAAAGCCCTCTGATGGAATAACACTTGCATATAGGAACAGGAGGAGGCCATTTAGCCCCTTGAGCCTGTTCCGCCATTCAATGAGATCATGGCTGCTGTGTGACCTAACTCCATATACCTTAATACCTTTGGTTAAAAAAAAATCTATCAATCTCAGATTTAAAATTAACAATTGACTTAGTGTTGAGATACCGCGGCAAAGGTGGGAGTCGAGACCAGAGCTAGTAAAACACAACTGCTTTTATTCTACCTCATGGCAAAGAGAGGCTGGAAAAGCCCGTGCATCCACTTAAATACTCCCCAGACAGGAAGTGCTCCCGGCAGCCTGTCCCTGCAGGAAACAAGTTGCTGGAGGAAAGGGCCCCCGGCTGGGGGCGTCTGCTTAAACTGTCCGTGCCGCCGTGAGCGGATTATGTCCAGAGGTGGCGTGTCGCCACAGAGCTCCCCCCAGAATCCGCTTAGGAGGAGTGGACGAGTCGTGACGGTGGTCTGATGGTTCTGCCGCAGCGGCTCTGAGTGGTCGCCGGTCTAGTTGGTGGGGCCGGGCGGTTCGCCGCCGGCTGTGCTGGCTTGCTGGCGAGACGGCCTCTAGTTGGAGGCCGGGCCACGGGGACCCATTCCCCTGATTCTGTGTATGCTGGTTTGAGCCGGTCGATGGAGACTGTGTCGACCCTGTCGCCGAGTTGCAGCTTGAAGACCTTGTCCCCGGTTTGTAGTACCTCGTACGGTCCGTCGTACGGGGGTCGCAGGGGCCCGCGGTGCGCGTCGTGTCGCACGAAGACGAAGCGCGCCTGCTGTAAATTTGGCGGGACATGAGGTGCGAGTTCGCCGTGTCGGTTGACCGGAAGTGGGGCGAACTGCTGAGCGGAAGAGAAAGAGTTGAGCCGCTGCTGTTCGGCCGACCAAGGCGTGGTAGCCTCCGGAAGGAATTCGCCTGGGACGCGCAGCGGTTGTCTGTAGACTAACTCCGCTGCCGAGGACTGGAGGTCTTCCTTGACCGCGATGCGTAGGCCTAGTAGCACCCACGGTAGGCGGTCAGTCCAGGTACTGTCCTGCAGGCCGGCGCGGAGTGAGGCCTTGAGTGACCTGTGGAAGCGTTCACAAAGCCCGTTGGCCTGCGGGTGGTACGCCGTGGTTCGGTGGAGCGTCACCCCGAGGTTGCGTGCTGTGGCCGTCCAGAGTTCGGAGGTGAACTGGGCGCCTCTGTCGGAGGTTATGTCGGCCGGTACGCCGAACCTCGCAACCCAGGTGTTAACAAACGCCCTGGCGATGTCGGCTGTGGTGGTGGAGGTCAGCGGCACTGCCTCAGGCCAGCGTGTGTAGCGGTCGACCATCGTGAGGAGATAAGTTTGGCCTTGCGATGGCGGCAGAGGACCGACGATGTCGACGTGTACGTGGTCGAAGCGGCGGCTGGGTACCTCGAAGTCTCCCAGGGGTGCTTTTGTGTGCAGCTGTACCTTAGCCCATTGGCAGGCGAGGCAGGAGGTGGCCCAAGTCCGAACATCTCTGCTGAGGCCGCGCCAGACGAAGCGCTGGGAGAGGCGTTTGACGGATGCGCGGGAACCCGGGTGGGAGAGCCCGTGGAGCGCGTCGAAGATGTGGCAGCGCCAGGTTGCAGGGACGACCGGCCTGGGTTGGCCGAGTGAGACGTCGCAAGTGACTGCCGTGGCTTCGGGCCCGTGCGCGACCTTGGCTAGGCGTAGCCCTGGCAGGCTGGTAGCCGCCGAGAGGAGGTCTGGGTCCGTGAGCTGGGCCGCTGCTAGTTGCGCGTAGTCGACCGCGAGGTGATTCGCGCAGATGGCGGGACGGGAAAGGCAGTCGGCGACAACGTTGTCTCTACCGGAGATGTGCTGGATGTCCGTAGTAAACTGGGACACGGCCGCGAGCTGGCGTTGCTGCCTAGCGGACCAGGGTTCGGTGTGCTTGGCCATCGCGTATGTGAGCGGCTTGTGGTCCACGTACGCGGTGAAGGGGCGGCCTTCCAGGAGGAACCTGAAATGGCGGACCGACAGGTGGAGCGCGAGAGGCTCGCGGTCGAAAGTGGAGTATTTGACCTCCGGGGGGGGCGCAGTTGGCGGCTGTAGAAGGCAAGTGGCTGCCACGCGCCATTGACCCACTGCTCGAACACGGCTCCGACTGCGTGGTCGGAGGCATCGGTGGTGAGCGCGACCCGGGCATCGGCCCTCGGGTGTGCGAGCAGGGTGGCGTCGGCGAGCGCATTTTTGGTGGCGTCGAAGGCGGCTGACGTGTCAGTGGTCCAGGCTACGTCCATCTTGCCGGATTTACCTCGGAGGGAGTCGTATAGGGGCTTCATGAGGGCTGCAGCTCTGGGGATGAACCTGTTGTAGAAGTTCACGATCCCGAGGAACTCCTGGAGGCCCTTGATGGTTGCGGGGCAGGGGAATTGCTGGACGGCCTGCACCTTGTTGGGCAGGGGGACGGCCCCAGCAGGGGTGATGTGGTGACCGAGAAAATCGATCTCGGTTAGGCCGAATTGGCACTTCGCCGGGCTGAGGATGAGCCCATGTTGGGCTAGGCGCCCGAACAGGATGCGAAGGTGTTCGAGGTGTTCCTGTTTGGAGGAGCTGGCCACGAGAATGTCGTCTAGATAGACGAATAGGAAGTTCAGGTCCCGGAGGACTGAGTCCATAAGGCGCTGGAAAGCCTGGGCTGCATTCTTGAGGCCAAAGGGCATCCTCAGGAACTCGAACAGGCCGAATGGGGTGATGACGGCCGTTTTGGGGATGTCCGCGGGGTGTACGGGGACTTGGTGGTAACCGCGCACCAGGTCGACCTTGGAAAAGACGGTTCGTCCGGCCAGTCGGGCCGAGAAGTCCTGGATGTGTTGCACCGGGTATCGGTCGGGGGTGGTGGCGTCGTTGAGGCGGCGGTAGTCCCCGCAAGGGCGCCAGCCTCCGCCGGGCTTGGGGGCGATGTGGAGGGGTGAGGCCCAAGGGCTGCTGGAGCGGCGGATGATGCCGAGTTGTTCCATGGTGGTGAACTCGGCCCGCGCGATTTCCAGCTTGGCCGGGTTGAGTCTGCGGGCGTGGGCAGAAACTGGGGGGCTGGTGGTGGGGATATAGTGCTCCACACCGTGTTTGGCGGCTTTGGCCGAAAAGGTCGGGTTAGTGAGGGCGGGAAACTCGGCTAGGAGTGCCGAGTAGTCATCCGTGGCTCTGGCGAGGCAGTAGGTCGTCAGGCCGGCCGAACGGGCCGGGGTGAATGCGCCGGGGATGGGGGCCATGGTGTTGATGTCGACGAGGCGGTGCCTCGGAATGTCGACAAGGAGGCCGTGGGCGCGTAGGAAGTCAGCGCCGATGAGTGGGCAGAGGACCCTGGCTGTGAGGAACTCCCAGCGGTAGCGGCGGCCCGCGAGGTCGAGCGTGACCATGCGGGTGCCATATGTGCGGATGTCAGAGCCATTGGCTGCGGCCAGCGTGACACCCCGTGTGCCGTGTTGGATTTCGAGGGCGGAGGCGGGGGTGATGCTGTGCTGGGCCCCTGTGTCGCACAGAAATCGGCGGTTGGTTCTGTCGTCGGTGACGTACAGTAGAGGTCCCTTTTGCCCCGCGGCCATCGCGGGGGCCGGTGCGGGGGGGGGGGTTTGAAAGTACACGGTGGCGTGCAGCGTTGGGCCCTAGCGCCAAAACGGGTGTGGTAGTAGCAGTGACTCGGAGTGGTAGGGCGGTCGGGCCTAGTGGGCCGGGAAGCCCGCGTGGTCGTTGCCGTGAGGTCGGGCGCGACGTCGCGAGCGGACTGTGCAGAGAGCAGCCAGTCGGCCTTTTCAGCTATGTCATTCAGGTCCGTGGAGCCAGACTCCACAATGAGCGGGCGGATGCTGGCGGGGAGCTGCCGAATGAAAAGCGTGCGAAAGAGGGCGCCGGTGTTTTTGTCGTCCAAGAGGGACAGCATGTGGGAAAGCAGATCCGAGGGTGAAGCGTCACCAAGGCTGGGGAGGTCAAGGAGTTGGCAGTTGCGCTGGTAAGAGGACGTTTGAAATTTTTTAAGGAGCGCAGCCTTCAGATGTTCGTACTTGCCTTCCGGTGGTGGATCCTGCAGCGCTGCCCAAACCTTGGGGACTGTGGTGTAGGTGAGAGAGGAGACGAGGTAGTCGTACTTTGTGGCGTCGACTGTAATTTGTTTCAGCCGGAATCTGGACTCAGCTTGAACAAACCAGGCTTCGGCCAGGTTCTCCCAAAAGTCCGGTAGTTTCACCGTGACTGCGTTTGTTTCCGCCATGCTAGCTTAGGATTCGTCCTGAGCGTCGGGGTCACCAGTGTTGAGATACCGCGGCAAACGTGGGAGTCGAGACCAGAGCTAGTAAAACACAACTGCTTTTATTCTACCTCATGGCAAAGAGAGACTGGAAAAGCCCGCACATCCACTTAAATACTCCCCAGACAGGAAGTGCTCCCGGCAGCCTGTCCCTGCGGGAAACAAGTTGCTGGAGGAAAGGGCCCCCGGCTGGGGGCGTCTGCTTAAACTGTCCGTGCCGCCGTGAGCGGGTTATGTCCAGAGGTGGCGTGTCGCCACACTAGCATCAATTGCAGTTTGCGGAAGAGAGTTCCAAACATCTACCACTCTTTGTGTGTAGAAGTGTTTCCTAATTTCATTCTTGAAAGGTCTGGCTCTAATTTTTAGACAATGTCCCCCCTAGTCCTAGACTCCCCAACCAGCGGAATAGTTTCTCTCTCTCTCTCTACCCTATCTGTTCCCCTTAATATATTGAAAACTTCGATCAAATCACTCCTGAACCTAACATGCAGTGGAGCCCAGCTCCATATGTTTGGAGGTAACTTGGCCAACCACGACCTTAATGTTGGGGTTCAATCCGTTTCTCCCCACCTGATCTCTCCTTCCTCATTAGCTACCACTTTCTTTCAAAATAATGGCTGGGGCCTCCACGTTGAAAATCTTGGCTTCTTTTCACTCCCAAACTTTAATGCAATGGCTTAAAATGCATTCTCCTAAATTCCAGCCTGGTACCAAACAACTGCACACCAAAAAGAAAAGAAACAAAAAAATTCTTGTGTACACTGCCAACAGACATATATTTTCTGCACTCCTTTGTGCTAGGAAACAATGGCATGCTTATTCAGTCTACAGATCTGACATGCGTAACAGAGCCCAATTACCAGGTTTTACAGTATACAGGCACTTTGGCATTAATTAACAATTAAATGCCAGAACATTCACAAAAGCTGCTCTCGAAATAGCAGCTTTGCCCAAGGCTGTTTCACTTTCACCATTTTCGAAACTAAATTAAGTTACTCAGCATTATTGAGAAAGGTAGACTTGCATTTATATATCATTTTATCACGCCCCTCAGAAAAGCGATTCAAAAATCAAGGAATTCTTTTGAGGTTCAGTGACTATGGTTATGCAGGCAAAAGCAGCAGCCATTTTACACACAGCAAGGTCCCACAAACAACAATGAGATGAATAACAAGTTAATCAATTTGTTTTTGGTGGTGTTGGTTGAGAGGGGTGCGTTGGCCAGGGGAACTCCCTGTTTTTCTTTGGAAAGTGCCATGGGATCCACACAAGAACAGGCAGAGGGGGTTGAACGTCTCAGCCTCCGACAGCGCAACGCTCCCTGGGTTCTGTGCTGGGGTGCCAACCTAGATTAGGAGCTCATGTCCCGAAGCGGCACTTAAACCCACCTTTTGCTGACTCATAGAGGTTGGCGCTACTACCAATTGAAGCCAAGTCGACACTTAAAAGCAAAATAATCATTCATCCCACCTCTGAGTCAGAAGGTTGTGGGTTCAAGTCCCACTCCACAGACTTGAGCACATAAAGCTAGGCCGACACTCCAGTGCAGTACTGAGGGAGCGCTGCACTGTCTTTCGGATGAGATGTTAAACCGAGACCTCGTCTGCTCTCTCAGGTGGACGTAAAAGATCCCATGGTCACTATTTTGAAGAAGAGCAGGGGAGTTCTCCCCGGTGTCCTGGCCAATATTTATCCCTCAACCAACATCACAAAAAACAGATTATCTGGTCATTATCACATTGCTGTTTGTGGGAGCTTGCTGTGCGCAAATTGGCTGCTGCGTTTCCTACATTACAACATTGGCCACACTTCAAAAAGTACTTCATTGGCTGAAAAGCATCTTGGAACATCCGGTGGTCGTGAAAGGCGCTATATAAGTGCAAGTCTTTCCTTCTTTTTAACCAGCTTCATTTTCAAATCAACGCACAAATCTCCTGCATTCATGGACCCAAGTAAATAATGGGCATGAACCTGCCTTCCAGACTCGGCTAACAAGGATCCACAGCCCTTTTCTCAGCAAGCTGCATTTTGTACTGCAATTTTCAACAACGTTACAATCTACTACATTCCACCTTTCATGTCCATGGCAAGATGGATGAAAGCATTAAATACAGAGACCCACTTCGGAAGATGTCCTTTATAAGCTTTTAAGAAAAGCGCATTATAAAAGTTGGTTTTTTTTCAATATTGTAATGAATCTCCATTAGACCCTTGAGTGCCAAAAGACTCTTTCAGCCTTTAATAAGACAGCCCCTTCTTCCAATACAGGATCTGCAACAAATAACAGCGCTTCTGAAGACGAGTGGTCCAAAGAATTTTAAAAATCCAAGAATCAAAGAGTATGTGTCAATTCATCCTGGTTTTGAACTATATTAAAACTATTACATACATTTTTTTAAAGTTCTGGTCCACAGGTCTCAAAGGGGGTTAGAGCGGAGCCATAAACATCTTGGTGTGTTTTTTTTTAGTCCTGCACTAACCGGCCGTAAATTTTGAATGTTTTGATTTGGCCGATGGCAGCGTCCCCTCTCTGAAAACATTACGAGAGGCTCTTGCAGTAAGTTAATGACGTGCCCATGAGGCCCAGCGGATCGCCTGAGCGCTTTTTAAGCGCGGCTTCACACTGCGCTGGAGTTACAGTCCACCTGGTGGCAAACTCAGCTGGAATAACATGGGCTCCTCAGACTGGGGGTGGGGAGGGAGGGGTTGTGAGGGGGCACTCGTACATTCCCTGGTTTTAATGTGTTCCAATGTCATGACTCCAGACACATGCTGCCACACAGTTGCGTCAATCTTCAGACAAAATCGCTGTTACTTGCACGGCAACTTAAATGCATCTTATATTATAAAATGCATCAGAATGCATTATTTGGGCAAGGGGTGTGTCTTAATGTAAAGAAAGAACGTGTATTTATCATAGAATAGAATCATAGAATGGTTACAGCACAGTTGGAGGCCATTCGGCCCGTCGAGCCCGTGCCGGCTCTCTGCAAGAGCACTTCAGCTGGTCCCAATCCCCCGACCTTTCCCCGTAGCCCTGCAAATTGTTTTCCTTCAGGTATTTATCTAAGTCCCTTTTGAAAGCCACGGTTGAATCTGCCTCCACCATCCTATCAGGCAGTGCATTCCAGATCCTAACCACTTGCTGTGTAACAAAGTTTTTCCTCATGTCACCTTTGGATCTTCTGTCAATCACCTTAAATCTGTGTCCTCTGGTTCTTGGTCCTTCCATAATGGAGAGAGTTTCTCTCTATCTACTCTGTCTAGGCCCCTCATGATTTTGAACACCTCTATCAAATCTCCTCTCAACCTTCTCTGCTCCAAGGAGAACAACTCCAGCCTCTCCAGTCTATCCACGTAACTGAAGTCCCTCATCCCTGGAACTATACTTGTAAATCTTTTCTGTACCCTCTCTAAAGCCTTCACATCCTTCCTAAAAAGTGTGGTGCCCAGAATTGGACACAACACAGTTGTGGCCTTACCAGAGTTTTATAAAGGTTCATCATAACTTCCTTGCTTTTGTACTCTATGCGTCTATTTATGAAGCCCAGGATCCTATATGCTTTTTTTAACCGCTTTCTCAACCTGTCCTGCCACCTTCAATGATTTGTGCACATATACCCCCAGGTCTCTCTGTTCATGCACCCACTTCAGAATTTATATAGCATCTTTCATGTCCTCTGGGCATCCCAAGCACTACACAGCGAATCTGAAGCCACTGTTATTATGCAGCAACCAATTTGCGCACAAACGGTCCGATATAAAATAAATGAATGAACGGCCAGCTAATTTGTTTTTGGTCACTTTGGTTCAGGGAAGAATATTGGTCAGGTCACCTAGAGAACTCTCTGCTTTTCTCTGAATAGCGCCATGAGACCATTTATGCTCACTTCGTCACCGGGAGCGGTAGCACGGTGGTTACGTTACTGGACGAGTGATCCAGAGGCCTGGACTAATGATCCGGAGACGTGAGTTCAAATCCCACCATGACAGCTGGGGAATTTAAATGACCATGAAACTACGTTAAAAACCCATCTGGAAATCTGCCGTCCTTACCCAGTCTGGCCTATGCGTGACTCCAGATCCACAGCAATGTGGTTGACTCTTAACAGCCCTCAGCTGTATCAAATTGCTACAAAGAAGTATCACCACACGGACAGAAGGTGGCTCACCACCACTTTCTCAAGGGCAAGTAGGGATGGGCAATAAATGCTGGCCTTACCAGCGGCGTGAACAAATAAAGGAAAAACTTAATCAGGCAGAAGGGGGCCTCGATGTAATGTCTTTCCAAAAGATAATACCTCCAACAATGCAGCACTCCTTCACTACAGCACTGGATTGAGAGGACAGCTCAGGACCAGGCTCCTAATTCCTCCCTACTTGACTCGCACACAACACCACTCCTTCCAGATCCTGTCCTACACCCACACATGCGCCCCCCCCAAAGTCCCAAGGGGGAAATTAGATCATTTCTGCGACTATTAAGCGTCAGAACTCTTGATTTTAATCGCAGGGTTCCATGCGATGGGAAAAAGAGACACATAAAGAGAGAGAGGGAGACATAGAGAGTGAGACATACAGAAAGAGAGAGGCATACAGAGAGAAAAAGGCATAGAGAGAGAGAGAGAGATAGAGGGAGGCATAGAGAGAGAGAGAGAGAGAGAGAGAACAGCTTACACAGTGAGAGAGCGAGAGAGACATAGAGAGGTAGAGACAAAGAGATAGACATACAGAGAGACACATACAGGGAGAGAGAGAAACATAGAGAGGAGAGAGAGAGCCTTACACAAAAAGAGAAAGTGGGAATATATGTGAGACTGTACAAAGAGAGAGGGGGAGGGGAGGTATAGGAACGAGGAAGGGAGAAAGATTTAGTGACAAGCAAAGCTAGTTGCACAAGAAAGATTTTTATTTTTATTTTTGTGAACAACACCCACAAGAGAAAAACCAGTCTATATAAACAGTAAGTGCATGCCAGTTTTCAAGCGCTGGATTTCAAACGAATGCATCAGTTATTCTGGCTGAAGCTATGGGTTGTAGGAAACTAGATTCATTGTGAAAGAAAGATGTGAAATGATAGAACTGTCAGCAGGCAGCCATTATCTTCAAATTCTACATCTCGGAGATTCTGCACAAATTGCGCTGGAGACTTTATTGTTTGTTGGCAGCAAGTTGAAAGCGAGCCACCCCCTTTAATCCTTCAGGGAGAAAAATGACAAACACGCTGGGCAACGATGATCTACAGCATGCGAGAAGGAAAGATGAAGAAAAGGCCACTGTTTCCTAGTTAGCTGCGCTGCGTCAACTGTCATCAATCATAGGAGTTTGAAAAAAAAAAGGACATAAAATGATCAGGGTTATTAGTTGAAAAGACACCAGAAGTCTGCAAAAATGATTTGATGTCAGGGGCCCATAATCTCTCCAACAAAAGGATAAGGGTACACTAGTATGTAATATGGAAGGTATTTATAACTTCTGGTGTGATGCAATATTTATACAAGTGGATCGGACTGCACAACATGCAGAAAGCTTTGCAACACACTTGCAAAAAAAAAACCCAGCATTTTCTTTGTACAGATTAAACCCACCTCAATTTACTGTCTACTGATAGGTGCTCACTCACGCTAGGGTGTGGTTCCTTATCATGTCCAACTGACCATTCCTCCCTTTGTAAGCTATGGGGGGGTATTCAACTCTGGCAATGCCCTTATTTGAACGCTCACATATGCACCCTCACACACACATGCGCTCACAAGCATGCACACACAGACTCACACGTGTGTGCGTGCAATCTGTCCGAGAGAGGTTACTGGATGGTGATCAGAAGTGGGAGCCATGCTGATTATCGTCCCCCTTCCCTCGCCCTGGGAGTGCTGAGGCCGAATGTAGCCGCCCTACTGCCACGCTAGCTTAACCCGGCACAGACTGGGGATCCAGCCTGAGGCCCTTCTGTTCTGTATGACTCAGTTACAACACTGGACAATGCAATGTGCCAATTCAGCCATCAGGGAACCACAAGAAATTTGGAAAAAGAACTATCATGGCTTGGCGGTGATTTTAAACAGTTTATCCTCAAATAAAATCCAACAAAAAATGTTCAGAACCACTCGCAAACCACAATTCCAGGAAGGGGGGCCTCAAGCAGGCATTGGGCCTTTGCATAAGCATCTGTGAGGGGCCTACTAGTGTCTGTTCCAGGAGCAGGCTCTGGACGACGATCCTGGAGCCTTTACCAATATGGCGGATGGGCACTTCTGGCATGGATCGCACGGCGCACCCCACCCGTCATATTGGACGCTTAGGTGCCCGCTTTACTGCTCGTCAACTAATTGCTAGGCTAGGGCGTCAACAGGCTATTCAATTGTGGAGCGCAGTGCAGCTGAATTCAGCCCCGTCCTCACCCAATGTCCACACTCACCACTAACAAGGGTGACTGGTTTGCAATCAAGAGCTGATTTCTCCTCCCTAATAGTCGAGGGGAAATTATACTGCCCCACCACTGCCTCAACTAAGATCAGCTAACACAGCTCAGAGATGGGACCTAAAACCTTCGTAGTCTGCATGGCAACGTTACTCACTGGTTTAACTCGAACGCAATCAGGAAAGTCCCAAAACATCCATCAGTTTTGCATTTTCTTTTCCTAGTATGATACAGCAGAGGAGGTCCGTCATTCAGCTCATCGTGCCTGGGCCGGCTCTTTGATAGAGCTATCTAATTAATCCCGCTCCCCTGCTCTTTTCCCCACAGCCCTGTAAAAAAATATTCCCTTCAAGAACTTATCCAATTTCCTTTTGAAAGTTATCATTGAATCTGCTTCCACCACCCTTTCAGACAGTGAATTCCAGATCATAACAACTCGCTGCGTAAGAAAAAATGATTCTTCATGTCGGCTCTGGTTCTTTTGCCATTCAATTTAAATCTGTGCCCTCCGGTTACCGACCCTTCGGCCACTGGCAGTTTCTCCTTATTTACTGCATCAAAACCCTTCGTGATTTTGAACACCTCTATTAAATCTCTTTTTAACTCAACTCTAAGGAGAACACCAGCAGCCTCTCCACATAACTGACATCCCTCATCCCTGATACCATTCTAGTACAGGAAACTTTCGATTTACCGGCACCTAAATAACCGGAAATCTCGGTTAACCGGCAAAATTCAGGAGTAGGTTCAGGTAAGTTTTACTTCATATTACTTGCCTTCCTCGATCTGTTGCTGTGCAATTGGGTGTGGCTGCAGCTGTTGCTAAGCTACAGAGACGCTTGGAACTTGTGGCCATTGTTCTGCACCTGTTGCTAAGCAACAGGGTTTGTTGCTTTATACAGAGCTCTCAGCTCTCCGTATCTTTTACTGTAGCTCTCGGTTATCCGGAATTTTTGATGAACCGGCACCACGTCGGTCCCGGATTTAAAAAAGTTTCCTGTATATCTCTTCTGCACCCTCTCCAAGCCCTTAACATTCTTCCTAAATTGAATTAAATTGAACAGCCCAGAATTGAACACAATACTCCAGTTGAGGCCTAACCAGCACTTTATAAAGGTTTAGTATAACGTCCTTGCTTTTATACTCTACTCCTCTATTAATAAAGCCAAGGATCCCATATGCTTTTTTAGCAGCCTTCTCAGCCATCTTCAAAGATTTATGTACAGACACCCCCAGGTCTCTCTGTTCCTGCACCCACTTTAAAATTGTACCATTTAGTTTAGATTGCCTCTCCTCATTCTTCCTACTAAAATGTATCATGTCACACTTCTCTGCGTTATATTTCATCAGCCATGTGTCTGCCCAGTTTACCAGTCTGTCTATGTTCTCCTGAAGTCTGTTACTATCCTCCTCACACTGTTTACTACATTTCCGAGTTCCGTATCACCTGCAAACTTTGAAATTATATGCCGTATACCCAAGTCCAGGTCAATAATATGTATCAAAAAGAGCAGTGGTCCTAATACCAACCCCCTAGAGAACACCACAGTACACTTCCCCCCAGTCTGAAAAACAACCGTTCACCACTGCTCTCTGCTTTCTGCCCAATTTTGTATCCACGCTCGACTGTCTCTTTAATCCCAGGGGCTTTAATTTTGCTAACAAGCAATAACATAAATAAAATTGCACGTACTTTTGCCCTCCAGAATTTTAAAATCAAATCAAACTACTGTGGAAAGTTGTATATCTGAAATACAATGGGCAAACTGGTCACTGTAAAAAAGAAAAGACTTGCATTTATATAGCGCCTTTCACAGCCACCAGACGTCCCAAGGCGCTTTACAGCCAACGAAGTACTTTTTGAACTGTAGTCACTGTTATAATGTAGGAAACGCGGCAGTCAATTTGCACACAGCAAGCTCCCACAAACAGCAATGTGATAAATGACCAGGTAATCTGTTTTAGTAATGATGGTTGAAGGATAAACATTGGCCAGGATACCGGGGAGAACTCCCCTGTTCTTCTTCAATATAGTGCCATGGGATCGTTTATATACACCTGAGAGAGCAGACGGGGCCTCGGTTTAACGCCTCATCTGAAAGACGGCACTTCTGACAGTGCAGCACTCCCTCAGCACTGCACTGGGAGTGTCAGCCTAGATTTTTGTGCTCAAGTCTCTGGAGTAGGAGTTGAACCCACAACTTTCTGACTCAGAGGCAAAGGTGCTACCCACTGAACCACAGCTGACACATAATGCTATCTTATCCAGAATGGAGTGCATGAAGGAGAAACAAGAATAAATCCTAAGCTTCAAAGTTGAAGCCTTATGCACTAAGTTGGTGCTTAAAAACCCATATAACCTGGAGGTTTGGCAACATTTTGCCATTAGAGCAATTAATACGAGGAAATAAGCTGCAATTAATTAAAGTTTCAGTCTAAAATAACGATGTACTGGAAAACGTTTAATTCATTCTAAATGTAGCAGCAACTGAAACTAATCTGAATGATGGTGTCTGGTCGTTATTGTAGCAGATGAATATCTTGGAAACCGTTGTACAGCTGGGAGATCAAAGCAGTTGTCGGAGCACATCTGTGCAGAAGGCAGAACCAAAAGATACAATGAGCCAGGCTTGTCTTTATTTCCAACCACACTGGATTCTGTCTGCAGCAGAGAGCTTTGGTGAAACTGGTCAGAAAGGGAAGTAGGTCAGAAGCACGTCCAACCTGTGCTGGCGATAACGCTGTTTTAGGAAACGGGAATGTTGTTACTTCACATGTCCCTACATTGAACTGCATCTGCCCACCTAGCGTGCTAGCATGTGACCTCCTGCAGCCTTCCGCACTTCTTGCAACTTGCCGCCTGGAATGGATTATGTTCCACTTACTACCATTAAAGTCCCTCGCCTTGACGAACACAAAAAAACCCTAGCAAACGTCAGAAACAGACAACATAAAGCTCAGTTAGAGACCCTGCATCAGAAACTGATGCAGGATTCACGCCTGAAACGCTAATCTGTCTTCTTTTCGCAAATGCCGATGGACCCGCTGTGTAATTCCAGTAGTTTATGTTTTGATTTTGATTTTGCAGCATTTGCACACTTTGGCTTTCATCTCTAAAGGTCTTCTTCATCACCTAAATGTGTCAAAAAATTAATAATGCAGGATCTCTGGGGCACTGTGTAAGTGGCCCTAGGTTCAGCTGCTAGCAGTGGAATTCAACAGAAAAACAACTTTACTGTTGAAGATCTGAAATCAAAGTATTCAGTCAAGAAACAAAATATTACTTGCGCCTTTACTGGCATGGCACTGAGCCACGCAAACTAGGATGGTCCCAAGTTCAATGTACAATCTGCATATTTTGTTTAATTTATTTGAGGATGCTCACCTGCCATTGGGTCACACGTTTCCACCCCAAAACCCCTCCTCACTCCCCGAAGGGTTCAGAGAAACAGCTAAGAGCTAGGGAGAGGGAGGAGAGGAGAGAGAGAGAGAGACGAGAGAAGAGAAAGAGAGGAGGAGAGAAGAGAAGAGAAGCAAGGCAAGGAGAGAAGCAGAAATACGAAGACGGCAAGGCCAGTTAAGGGACACACCATATGCACCGACTTAATGCGTACAGGAAACTTTTTTTTATCCGGCACGGACGGGACCGACGTGGTGCCGGTTCATCAAAAATTCCAGATAACCGAACGCTATAGTAAAAGATACGGCGCTGAGAGCTCCGTATAAAGCAGCAAACCCTGTTGCTTCAGAACAGTGGGCACAAGTTGCAAGCGTCTCTGTAGCTTAGCAACAGCTGCAGCCACACCCTTGCACAGCAACAAATGGAGTTAAAAAAGTAATAAAAGTTACCTGAACCTACTCCTGAATTTTGCCGGTTAACCGAGATTTCTGGTTATTTAGGTGCCGGTAAATCGAAAGTTTCCTGTACAAAGCCATGGGAGACCACTGCTAATATATTAAAAGTCTTACAGGAAGCAAGTGTTACACTTGCAGGAAGCGTGTGCATATGTAACACATTTCCGATCATGCTTATCTGCCACCCTTGAATTTTCCTATTTATTATATTGAGCTGTGATTCGATCCTTGGCCTCATCTCCAAGCTCGCTGGAGATGGATGCTGTTCTGCTAATTATATTCACCCCCAAGTGATCCCTGCGTCATCTGATCAACTCCAGCCATGGTCCCACCCAACCTCAACTCCTAGCTCCGCTGCAGGTCAGCAGTCAACAGGTACGATTCCCCATCCCAGAGTCGTTCCTTCCCAGTTTGCTGCTTCACAAATGCCTCACCAGTCTCGCTTTGGATTGCTGGCCGTTTTTCTTTAGGCGTCATATTCCTTGCTTTCTTTAGTGGTTGGAAAGTCTGGCTCCCCGCAGCTTTTAAAGCTTTCGAAACCCGCTCTTCTGCCTCAGTTGGCTTCTGACCATTATTTGTGTCTAGGAGTTGGGAACAGCCTTTCCTGCTGTCAGTGCGGGAGGGGGGTTCGTACAGTCTCACTCCTTTTGCTTTCAAGCCGGGCTGGCCCATCTGTTTTTCCTAAATCTGTTCCCGCTGTGTTTTTCTTCACATCCCGCTCTGGGATTTTTTTTTTTGCAAGTCCCATCTGATAATAATATTGTTTTCTCACTCCTATCGGTCCCACTTTTTTTTTTTGCAAGTCTCACTTGCCTCAACTGCTGCTTTTCCCCAAGAACTCCTCCTGGCGTTACTTTTAAATCTCCACGGCCCGCCATTTTATCTGTGCTTTTGCTGGTTTTTCTAAGCCCGCCCCGGTGTTATTTTTAAGAGCCCCGCTACCCTTGCTCCTTTGAAAGTTCCCGATTCCCTAGCTGATTGGGAGATCCCTCCGGCTCCTTCATCTTCTCCATGCTGCTCCTATCACATCACCTCCAATACTGAAGGAACTAGAGTAGGGTTGCCAACCCTCCAGGGTTGGCCTGGAGCCTCCAGGAATTAATCTACAGGACCACTGCTGCGAGCAAACCCAGGAGAGAAAAATCATAGGGGAATTAAAAATAAAATTGTGGGCTTTTTTCTTCCAATTTCTTTGAAAACTTTCACTCATTAGTTGTAAAACTATTGGAGATGGGGGGGGGTGGTCGGTTTGACTGGGCGAGGCGGTTGGAGACAGGAGATCTCGTCATGAAACCTCCAGGAATATATCCAAATAGAGTTGGCAACCCTAAACTAGAGTGAAACAAAAACTGCTGAAGACGCAAAAAGATAAAACAGGTAAAGAAAGGAGATAGAGGGATGAGAGGGAGGGTGGAGAGGAAGAGAACATAAGAAGTAGGAGCAGGAGTAGGCCATACGGCCCCTCGGGCCTGCTCCGCCATTCAATAGGATCATGGCTGATCCGAACTTAGACTCACGTCCACTTTCCTGCCCGCTCCCCGTAACCCCTAATTCCCTTATCTGCTAGGAAACTGTCTGTGATAAAAATGCTAACTTCCGGGAAGTTATGTCATCACTTCCTGTGAACTATGAACTATGAACTATGAACTGTGTACATACCTCACTTCCTGTAAATGTCACTTCCTGTTGGACTGGTATAAATACTGGTCTGTTCAGTATTGTAAGAGGCTTCTACCAGAGGCATGGTAAAGACCTCTCTTGTGTATATAGTGTGTTTATAAGTTACTTAAAGCTTACTTTAAAGTTACTTGATGGTAAGTCTCCTTTTTCTTACATCAATTTAAGTAACTTAGTATTTACACTGACAAATACTCGACCTTCAGACAAACTCGGAAGTTAAGGATCCAGGGAACCACCCATCATGGAGAAAATCCTTAGACCTATTCGTCTGGACTTGGACCCGAATACACCAGCAGCTGGCAGGGTATGGAAGCATTGGTATCGTACTTTTGAGAATTTTCTGGATGAATGTAAAGTGGATGCTCCTGCTAAATTGAAGATACTTGTCAATTATGTGACCCCAAAAGTGTTCGAATATGTTGATGACTGGGATAATTACGAAGAGGTGATTCGGGCACTTAAGAAACTGTATGCGAAGACCCCAAATGAGGTCTATGCTAGACATCTACTGGCCACAGCCCGACAAGGGCCAGGGGAATCAATTGACGAATTCCTGCAAGAACTTCGCAGGCTCAGCGTAGATTGTAACTTTCAGGCAGCCTCAGCTGAGCTGTACCGCCAAGAAATGATTCGTGATGCTTTCATCTGCGGGATTGCCTCTCCATTTATACGCCAGCGTCTACTAGAAAGTAAAACACTTGAGCTACAAAAAGCTTTTGACCTAGCTTGTTCACTGGATTTGGCAAAGAGAAATGCAGACCTCTATCAGCTGCCCAGATCTCGATCTGCTGCTGTAGCTGCAACCAGACAATTCAAGCGGTCTCAGGTGAACCCTATCATGGGGGAATCTAATTCTGATAATTCTGATGAAGAAGAGGAGGACGACCCCACTTTAGCAGCCTCTTGGCAATCTAGGAAGGAATGCTTCTTTTGTGGAGATGCTTTTCACCCTAGGAAAACCTGCCCTGCTCGCAATGCAATCTGCAGTTATTGCGGGAAAAAAGGACACTTTGCTAAAGTTTGCCTATCAAGGGCCTCTACGAGGGCCAATCCAGCTAAGGCCTACCGAACTGCCCCAATTAGGGCCTATCAAGATGCTCCAGCTAGGACCTATCAAGCTTCCTCTCGAGCTCTCTCCCGAAGAAGCACACCGAGAGTTTTAGCCACTCTCTGTGCAACGACACCAATTACAGCTGCTTGCCCACAGAACCTGTCTCAGGCAGCCACAAAAATTTCAATTAAAGGGCATACCTTGGATGCCTTAATTGACTCAGGAAGTACTGATAGTTTCATTAAGGAACAGATTGTTGCGAAATTGAAACTACATGTCTTCCCATCGGACCAGGCAATTGCGATGGCCCAGTCATCACTTAATACCAGAATCTCCGGCTTTTGTGTTGTTGATATGACACTTCATGGTCGTATGTATCCCTCCACCCGACTTTCAGTGCTCAAAGACTTATGTAGTGATCTCCTCTTAGGGCTGGACTTCCAAAAACAGCATAAGAAACTCACCATTGAGTTTGGTGGATCCAAACCCGGACTTACTATTTCTAATATACCATCTAAATTACCATTTTGTGCATTATCAGCAGCTTCACTTGATTAACCCTCATTATTTGCCAGTATTCCGCCTCAATGCCAACCGATAATAACGAAATCGCGGCGCTTTAATCAGGGAGACCAATCTTTTATTGCGGCTGAAATCTCTCGACTTCTAGCAGAGGATATCATTGAACCATGTTCGTCGCCCTGGCGGGCTCAAGTCGTCATTGTCAAGAACCCTCTAAAACCTCACAAACAGCGACTATGCATCGATTATTCGCAAACCATCAATCAATATACCGACTTGGACGCCTACCCATTGCCACGCATTGATGATATGGTTAATAAACTGGCCGAATACAAAGTGTTCTCAACTTACGATTTAAAAAGTGCCTATCATCAGTTACCCTTGAAGGTCTCAGATAAGCAGTACACAGCCTTTGAGGCTAATGGACGGCTGTACCAATTTCGTCGCCTCCCATTCGGGGTTACTAATGGAGTGGCTGTCTTTCAACGGGCAATGGATGGCCTGGTTAAGCAGGAAAACCTAAGGGACACTTTTCCCTATCTTGATAACATTACCATTGCAGGTCACGATCAACAGGAACACGACTCCAACCTCCAAAAATTTCGGGATGCCCTCCATCGCCGTAATTTGACCCTGAATGAATCCAAATCTGTTGAGTCGCAACCGACCATCAACATCCTTGGCTACTGCGTAGGCAATGGTATCATTAAGCCAGACCCAGAAAGACTTCGCCCGCTCCAAGAGCTCCCGTCACCTAAGAATCCGGCTTCTTTACGTCGGGCTCTCGGTCTGTTTGCATACTACGCTAAATGGATTCCTCATTTTTCAGACAAAATCCAACCCTTGCTGCATGCTAGATCATTTCCACTGGGAACAGCGGCTGTTGCAGCCTTTAACCTTCTCAAAAAACAGTTGGAGAAAGCGGCTCTTCACTCCATCGATGAGAATCTCCCTTTCGTGGTTGAATGTGATGCCTCGGAGGTGGCGATCTCGGCTACTCTGAATCAGGAAGGTCGTCCTGTAGCATTTATGTCCAGGACCTTACAAGGTGCCGAGCTACATTATCCTCCGGTTGAGAAAGAAGCCACAGCCATCATAGAGGCAGTACGGAAGTGGAACCATTTTCTAGCTCGCCAGCACTTTACATTGATCACGGACCAACGATCAGTCGCCTTCATGCTCGATAATCGAAAACGAACCAAAATTAAGAATAATAAAATACAACTTTGGAGGATGGAACTGGCCTCTTTTGGTTATACCATTCTCTATCGGCCTGGCAAGGAGAATGTGGCCCCGGACACCCTCACACGGGCATTCTGCTCCACTATGTCATCCTCCACTCTCATGGATGTCCACAATGGTTTGTGTCATCCTGGCGTTACGCGCATGCTACATTTCGTACGATCACGGAATCTCCCTTTTTCCACTGGAGATGTAAAAAAAATATGCTCAGAATGCCGGCTTTGTGCGGAATTAAAACCTCAGTTCTTCCGCCCCTCAGATGGTATACTCATACATGCAACCCAACCGATGCAACGACTTAGCATCGATTTTAAGGGCCCAGTGCCCTCTTCAACTCGGAACACATATTTGCTCACCATGATCGACGAATATTCACGTTTTCCGTTTGCCTTCCCCTGCTCCAATATGCTGGCGTCCACAGTAATCTGCTGCCTTGAGCAGGTATTTTCTCTCTGTGGCATGCCGGCTTATATTCACTCAGATCGGGGTCCATCCTTTATGTCAAGGGAACTCAAGGACTACCTCTCAGAACGGGGAATTGCTACAAGCAAAACAACACCATACCATCCCATCGGAAATGGGCAGGTAGAGAGGTATAACGGTATCATCTGGAATTCCGTACGTCTCGCTTTAAGATCTCGGGGCCTACCAGACCAGCAATGGGAAACAGTGCTTCCGGATGCATTGCACTCTATACGGTCCCTGCTTTCTACAGCCACAAATACTACACCTCATGAGCGGTTCTTTGGATTCCAGCGTCGCTCATCTCATGGAACATCACTCCCGTCATGGCTAACTACTCCTGGACCTGTATTACTCCGAAGATACGTTCGGACGTCTAAAAATGACCCTCTTGTAGACGAGGTCGAACTAACCGATGCCAACCCCACCTATGCAAACATACGATATTCCGACGGCCGAGAATCTACCGTATCATTACGGGATCTGGCTCCCTGCCCACCAGGACCTAGTGGGACATCGGGTGATGGCATTTCACCAGGAAACTCTTGGGACCTATCGGCTACCCCTCTCCAGGATCCTGATCGGACACCAACTAGCTTGGTGCCGGTAGAACCCCGTGCTCAAGGTTACGACCCTCCCAGTACCGCGCATGAAAGTACTGATCCGCCACAGACCAGCTCTGCACCTCCCTCTGAACAGAGGCAGTCCGACTTTGAACCTATTGGGGCTCGTACTCGAAGCCATGATCTCCCCGACCCTTCACAGGGCAATCCAGGCCACACAGACTCTGACCAATGGCCAACCGCATGTAAGCGGACCAGCGACCCTCTACGACGGGAATCCAAACGGGTGCGACTCTTCCTTGTTCGGCGGCTACGGACCAAAAGGTAGACCACAGCCTCCTAATCCTGCAGGAGGGAAGAATGTGATAAAAATGCTAACTTCCGGGAAGTTATGTCATCACTTCCTGTGAACTATGAACTATGAACTATGAACTGTGTACATACCTCACTTCCTGTAAATGTCACTTCCTGTTGGACTGGTATAAATACTGGTCTGTTCAGTATTGTAAGAGGCTTCTACCAGAGGCATGGTAAAGACCTCTCTTGTGTATATAGTGTGTTTATAAGTTACTTAAAGCTTACTTTAAAGTTACTTGATGGTAAGTCTCCTTTTTCTTACATCACTGTCCATCTCCGTTTTAAATTTATTTAATGTCGCAGCTTCCACAGCTCTCTGAGGTAGCAAATTCCATAGATTTACTACCCTCTGAGTGAAGTTTCTCCTCATCTCAGTTTTGAAAGGGCAGCCCCTTATTCTAAGATTATGCCCCCTAGTTCTAGTCTCACCCATTAGTGGAAACATCCTCCCCGCATCCGCCCGATCAAGCCCCCTCACAATCTTATATGTTTCGATAAGATCGCCTCTCATTCTTCTGAACTCCAATGAGTAGAGGCCCAACCTACTCACCTTTCCTCATACGTCAACCCCCTCATCTCCGGAATCAACCTAGTGAACCTTCTCTGTACTGCCTCGAGAGCAAGTATATCTTTTCTTAAATATGGAAACCAAAACTGCACACAGTATTCCAGGTGTGGCCTCACCAGTACCCTGTATAACTGAAGCAAGACTTCCCTGCTTTTATACTCCATCCCCCTTGCAATAAAAGCCAAGATTCCATTGGCCTTCCTGATCACCTGCTGTACCTGCATACTAACCTTCTGTGTTTCATGCACCAGGACCCCCAGAACCCTTTGTACTGTAGCACTTTGCAGTTTCTTTCCATTTAGATAATAACTTGCTCTTTGAAGAATGAGGGAGGAGAGAGAGAGAATGAGAGCGAGGGAGGAGAGAGAGAGAGAATGAGAGCGAGGGAGGAGAGTGAATGAGAGAGAAGAGAGAGAGAATGAGAGCGAGGGAGGAGAGTGAGAATGAGAGCGAGGGAGGAGAGAGAGAGAGAGAGAGATAAGAGGGAGGGGAGAGATAAGAGTGAGAGAAGGGAGAGATGAGAGGGAGGGGGAGAGAAAGAGAGAGAGATAAGTGAGGGAGGGGAGGGAGAATGAGGGAGGGGGAGAGAGAGTAGAAAGTGAGGGAGAAGTATTAGTGAAGGAGGGCAATAAAAACAGTAAGAAGGAAAGAGATTGAAATAGAAGTGAAAGAGGAGCGAGAGAAACAGATGTAAGCAAAAGAGTGAGAAACGAAATTGAAACAGGAGAGCAAGAGAACCAGCAGTGACGGAGGAAAGCAAAAGAATGGAATCTCAGAAGAACAAGAAACAAAAATGAAGTAGACGAGAGAGAAACAAAGAACAGAAGTGAAAGAGCAGAGTGAGAAAAAATGTGCAACAGGAGCAGAAGTGAAGGAGGAGAGACGGACATTATTTTGCAGGCTCACCGTTACCAGTATCCTTAGCTAGAGGGTGCGCCAGGCTGCATGTTTTCTTGGTGAGGCCCAGTTCAAAAAGGCTACCAAATCAGATAGTTCTGTTCAGATCTGTTGCCCAGAATGACAATTGGCTTGAACCATCTTGAGTGAAGGCTTGTAGACAGGGAACATAGAAACATAGTGATGCGCTATTAATTACTCAAAAGACTGAGGTTAAGCGAGTAACTAACAGGCTTTTATTAACAAGAGAATGAAGGTGTGCCTCGAGTGGTCGACCAGTCCAGAATACAGAGGGACTGTGGAGCAGTCACCTTTATACCTGGACTCGTGGGAGGAGTCAGCCGAGGCATGTACAGACATGTACACAGTGGAATACAAACACCCACACAGGCAGGTATAACAGTGGTTTACCACACATAGGGACAGGAGGAGGCCATTGAGCCCCTCGAGCCTATTCCACTATTCAATGAGGTCATGGCTGATCTGCGACCTAACTCCATATACCTGCCATTGCCCCATATCCCTTAATACCTTTGGTTAACAAAAATATATCAATCTCAGATTTAACATTAACAACTGACCCCCAGCATCAATTGCCATTTGCGGAATAGAGTTCCAAACTTCTACCACCCTTTGTGTGTAGAAGTGTTTCCTAATTTCACTCCTCAAAGGTCTGGCTCTAATTTTTAAGACTATGCCCCCTAGTCCTAGACTCCCCAACCAACAGGAATAGTTTCTCTCTATCTACCCTATCTGTTCCCCTATCTCTTGAAAACTTCCATCAAATCACCTTAACCGTCTAAATTCCAAGGAATACAACCCTAGTTTGTGTGATCTCTCCTCATAATTTAACCCCTGGAGTCCGGGTATCATTCTGGTAAACCTACGCTGCACTCCCTCCAAGGCCAATCTCTCCACCCGAAGGTGTGGTGCCCAGAACTGCTCACAGTACTCCAGGTGTTTCCAGTGTCCCTCCCTCTATTTTGTTGGAAGTTGTGCCTATAGGGAACGGGGTTTACATTTTGTTTAGCCCTGTTCCACCTGCGTTTAAACTTTTCAAGCCCCGTTTTCACCCTCATTCTGAATGACCTTATTAATCACCATTTTACTTAACAGCAGTCATACTTTGTGGCCATGAATGGACGCAGGTTCACCTTCGTAGCAAAACAATATTGTGGAGCAGCTTTTATGCTGCAAATGCGGCAGCCATTTTGCACACAAGGTTTCACAAACAGCAATGAGATAAACGACCAGCTCATCTATGTTTGGTGGTATTGGTAGAGGGAGGAATGTTGGCCAGGATACTAAATTGGCAGAAATCCTTTATGTCACTCTGATCTCAGTTTAACGTACTTTCTCAAGGACAACACCTCCAACAACGCACTATATTCATTCTTCTTCTTCTTCTTCTTAGGCAGTCCCTTGGAACCGAGGATGACTTGCTTCCACACTAGAAATGAGTTCTCAGGTGACTGATGAGTCCAATGTGGGACCTACAGTCTCTGTCACAGGTGGGGCAGACGGTGGTTGAAGGCGCGGGTGGGTGGGGTGCTTGGGTTGACGTGCGCTCCTTGCACTGTCTGCGCTTGGCTTCCGCTTGCTCCCGGCGAAGAGACTCGAGGTGTTCGGCGCCTTCACGGATGCTTCTCCTCCACTTTGTGCGGTCTTGGGCCAGGGAATCCCAGGGGTCAGTGGGGATGTTGCACTTTTTCAAGGAAGCTTTGAGGGTGTCCTTGAAGCATTTCCTCTGCCCACCTGGGGCTCTCTTGCCGTGTCGGAGCTCCGAGTAGAGCGCTTGCTTTGGGAGTCTCGTATCGGGCATGCGGACAACGTGGCCCGTCCATCGGAGCTGATCGAGCGTGGTCAAAGCTTCACTGCTGGGGATGTTCATTCAACACCCCACTGAAGTGCCAATGTGGTTTGTTTACCAAAGCCTTCTGACTCAGAAGCAACGGTACTACCAACCGAGCCAAGCTGATACTTGGCCAGGGTTACTAGTTTATAGAGCTATCAATCTCTGATTTAAAATTAACAATTGACCCAGCATCAATTTCCATTTGTGGAAGAGAGTTCCAAACTTCTACCACCCTTTGTGTGTAGAAGTGTTTCCTAACTTCACTCCTGAAAGGTATGGCTCTAATTTTTAGACTATGCTCCCTAGTCCTAGAATCTCCACCCAGCGGAATAGTTTCTCTCTATCTACCCTATCTGTTCCCCTTAATATCTTGAAAACTTCAATTAGATCACCCCTTAACTGTCCAAATTCTAGGGAATACAACCCTTGTATATTAACTCATTAGAGCATCTTAACTTGCAATGCTGCAGTCCTAATATAAAGGAATATTAGCACTAACACTACAAGCCCTCCAAACTGCTTTTCTAGCACGGTGTTGTCCAATAGGAATCGCTGACCAGCCACAGGTCTGACTACGTGACACGGTTTTGGCCACATGCATTAATTTTAGTAGATGCCATATAGATAACTGTGCTTTATACATTAACAAACATCTACCATGATTCAGTGAGAAACTTTGTAGTCTTCCTCTTTCATCAAAGCTGTGAATTTAGCAGACACACCAAATCTTGGTGCAGCTTCTAGATTTTTGTCCCACAGTTGCGAGTGGTAGTTTGACTTTTTCCGGAGTGATTGCGGAGAATGTTGACTCGCACAACGAGAGGCACCAGACCCATCCCTGCTCTCCGTCCAGAGACGGCTCCACCCCCACTCTCAGTCCAGACCTGCCCCTGTCCCCCCCCCCCCCCCACTCTTCTGTTCAGAGACGCCTCCCGCTCTCCGTCCAGTCCGTTAAACAACCGTTCACCACTACTCTCTGTTTCCTGTCACTTAGCCAATTTTGTATCCATGCTGCCACTGTCCCTTTTATTCCATGGGCTTCAACTTTGCTGGCAAGCCTATTACAGGAAACTTTGGTTTATCCGGAGGTTGAATGTCCGGAAACCGCGATCCACTGGCAGAAATCAGGAGCTGTTTTGTTAGTTTTTTTTTCTTCTTGTGGCTTTTTTTTCCAACAGTCATGCTCTGCAAAGTCTCTCTGAAGCTGTTGCTAAGCTACAGAGACGCTTCCAAGGTACTGGCCGACTGTTTAGAAGCTGTTGCTAAGCAACAGTGTTTGTTGCCAGATACGGAGGGTTTTTTTCTTCGGCTCTGCAAAGTCTCTCTGAAGCTGTTGCTAAGCTACAGAGATGCTCCAAGATCCGGGCTGACTATTTAGAAGCTGTTGCTAAGCAACAGTGTTTGTTGCCAGATACGGAGCTGAAAACCTCCGTATGCTTCAACATTAGCGCTGGTTTGTCCGGCAGTTTTGATAGATCGGCAACAGCTCGGTCCCGTCAGTGCCGGATATCACAAAGTTTCCTGTATGTGGCACTTTGTCGAACGCCTTTTGGAAATCCATGTACACTACATCAAATGCATTACCCTCATCAACCCTCTCTGTTACCTCATCAAACAACACAATCAAATTAGTTAAACATGATTTGCCTTTAACAAATTCGTGCTGGCTCTCCTTAATTAATTCACACTTGTCCACTCCCCGCTCTCCACCCACACATGCCGCCGCTCCCCATGCAGAACTCGATTAGATGCTCTTTGCCATGACGTTGCCTGTTGGAGATGCCCGTTATTGGTCGGGTTTGCTTTCTGTCGCTGGCTTGGAGCGGTTATGCTGACTGCCCACGATGACAGCTCCCTCTCCGTACAGTGTTGCTGGCCTTTCCATGGTGCTGAAGTCCAGTGCTTTCACCCGTGGTACACACCAGCAAACAGTAACCAAGCAAGTAAAGCACTCACAGTGATTAAAAAATACTCTGCTTTCCATCTTACCAACAAATGCACAAACAGGTTAAAGTTCACATGCATATGTTGTGCAACTATGAGTGTTGAGATCACATGCTCAAAGATGGTGTTCATTATTCATTTTTTATTTACTAATGAGAAATGCATTTAGTCACATGTGGATTCCCAATTAGCCACATGTGGCTAGTGGCCAACATACAGAACAACACTGTTCAATGTTATACCCATCAGGAAAGGATGAACAGGCTGGGTCTCTTTTCTCTTGAAAAGAGAAGACTGAGGGGGACCTAATAGAGGTCTATAAAATTATGAAAGGTTTTCATAGAGAGGATACAGAGAGAGTGTTTCCACTTGTGGGGAAGAGCAAAACTAGAGGCCATCAATATAAGATAGTCACCAAGAAATCCAATAGGGAATTCAGGAGAAACTTCTTTACCCAGAGAGTGGTGAGAATGTGGAACTCGCTACCACAGGGAGTGGTTGAGGCAAATAGTATAGATGCATTTAAGGGGAGGCTAGACAAGCACATGAGGGAGAAGAGAATAGAGGGTTATGCTGATAGATTTAGATGAGGAAAGACTGGAGGAGGGTCGAGTGGAGCATAAACACCGGCATGGACTGATTGGGCAGAATGGCCTGTTTCTGTGCCGTATATTGTAAGCAATCCCTCGCAATGTAAAAGAGTCATCAAGAGATTAGTCATTAGGGATCTTGAAGGTTCTGTCGTTTTGCAACATGTTAGTAGCAAACTTCACATTACCTACAGAAGTACATGCAATGCAGCAGACAGGATGTTGTGGTGAAGCTCAGATGCAAGGTGCCATTTTGTAACTGACCTGGCGGACTAAGCCCACGTTCAATGTTACTTTATCCAGCTCTTGCGATGGAAGCTTTGACAAAGAGTGCTATAAACAATAAGAATTGAAAAAAAATAAACAAACACCTATGCCCTGGGAACATCAGCTGGTGATCAGCAACAAAGATCCCACTTGTGAGGCAAAGGACACAACACTTTACAAAAAGGCAGAAATCAAAACCACAATTCGATCCTACAAAAGCGACAGCCCTTTCAACAGCCTCACTGTTCACACCAAGAATATCACAAGTGTTTATATCTGCTGCAGCTAAACACAGTTCCAAGACAGCAACCGACATAATCTTTAGATGCCATCAAAAATAAAACCATAAACTATTACTTCATCCAAATCGGACGATGCATTCGAGCCCGGATGAATACAAAAGGCTGCAAAATAAAGAGCCCCAAAAACACGGTGGCGTGTGGGGTGTGGAGATGTCCTACATTTGTTATTTGTAGTGCAATGCTAAATGCTTTCTGTATTCAAGCATTTACAATTTTGCTACAGAGGGAATGTCACCACCACGCCCCCTTCCCCCACCCGAACTCCTCTGGTCACTCAAGCATCGGGAACAGAAAAGGACAGGTTAATATTTTGGTGGGACCCTTGCTCTGAATTGAGGAAGGCTCGATGCCCGACCGTTGACCTGCCCTCTCTCTTTTCAGGCTGACTTCTGCTTTTAATTCCGATTTCCAGTATTTATAATTTATCTTTCTGCACCCACGCTCGGATATTAGAGGAACCTCCATTGCTCCACCATCCCAATTTTTGCGCAGCTTCTTCTGTTAATCGTATCTTATCTCCTTTCCTGGGCGAATAAAACTGCAGAATGCTTCCCCTGTAATTTGTATTGTGCTTGTCTTCTCGATTCCTGCGCCAGGGGTTTTGTTATACTACCTGTGCAAGGCCCAAATGTGGACACTCTGGACTAATCTGATAACTAGGGACAAGGCCCTCCAATTAGAACAGATAAAGCTCGCTCCTCTCGAAAAAGGGATGGTCACATTAGGAGAAACTGTGCATTCACAAAATAATTCTGGCCGAAGAGGGCCATTCGGCCCATCTGAATTCATCAATCTGGAGAGAACCAAAAATCCCCCCATTCAGCAACCAATTCTTTCTTAAAAGATTCCAGGGTCTTTGTTTCGATTACTCTTCCTGAAGTTTATTCCACAGGCTGATCACACTTTGCGTGAAGAAGAATCTCCCGAAACCAGTCCTAAATGTACCCGACACGAGCTTGAACGTGTGCCCCCCTTGTCCAATTTAGTTTGCAGTCGTGCTGCGGACGCATCTTTCTGTGCCAGGCAGAAAAGCCCAAGGGGGAAAAAATTCAATTGGTTAGCCCCACTCGTGGGGCGCTAACGGGACGCTAGGCCCCTGGGCCTATCCATTAGTGCTTCCAACACAATTGCTTTAGAGGTCTCTCCAGACCCAGATTCAAGGCTGCAATGAGCAGGGTGTGGCTGGCCAGCAGGATGGCCCCTCCCCTTTAAGAACTGGACAGCGCCAGTCTGTCTGGCTTCCATGGTAACTGGCATCACCTGAGCTTCGGTAGCGTTCTGAGGTAGCGCCTCGCTCCCCGACATCAGCGCCAAGAGAGGTGTGTAGCGCCTAATTTAACGCTCAAATCACCTCCAGGGGGGCGATAGAGGCGAATTTTGCAGTTGGAGGCGCTAAACTTTGCGCCCAGCCGATATTAGTGCCCCAAAATGGGCAATACCCAATTCCCCACCCCCCCACCCCCGCAAGTATTTCCATTGCTAAAAGCATGCTTGTAAGGAGTTTGCTTGCAACAGAATCCTGCCTCACTGATTCTAACCGTACGCAACACCAGAAAAGCGCTTTTGCAGAGCATCAATGCCTTTGCTGAAGGAAGCCAGCTACCCGTATAGATGCTTAGTGTAAATGCTGACAGTATTTTACAAAATGCAGAGATATCTAGTGGCAGAAAACTGGTACTGCACCAGCCACCCTAAATTGGACTGCGGAAAATAAGGCAATGAAGTCCAAATTCTAATCCAGAGCAAAATACTGCGGATGCGGGAAATCTGAAATGAAAACCGAAAATGCTGGAAACGCTCAGCTGGTCAAGCAGATCTGTGGAGAGAGAAACGGAGATAACGTTTCAGGTCATCTGAAGTGCTGAGTGCTTCCAGCATTTTCTGTTTTTATTCCAAATCATTATCTACCAGAATTTTCATGGGAGTTTGGGGCTCGTTTTGCATAAGCCAGGTAAAATCAAATTGAGTGTTTTTAATTGATTTCCACCGCCCCCCCCCCCCCCAACACCTCGGCTCTCAATCCAGCAGTTGTCTGGATTGATAGCAGAGGTGTCTTCGATCCCCGCCACAAATTCCGTTCCCTAGCCACCGACTCCATCCCTCTCCCTAGCATCTGTCTGAGGCTGAACCAGACTGTTCGCAACCTCGGTGCCATATTTGACCCTGAAAAGAGCTTCCAACCACATTTCCACACCGTAACTAAGGCCGCCTATTTCCACCTCTGTAACATCGCCCGTCTCTGCCCCTGCCTCAGCTCATCTGCTGCTGAAACCTTCATCCATGCCTTTGTTACCTCTAGACTTGACTATTCCAATGCACTCCTGGCCGGCCTCCCACATTCTACCCTCTGTAAACTTGAGGTCATCCAAAACCGTTATATGATTGTGCTCTACAGAATTTTCATACGCTGTCGCAATGCATATGTGAAATTCTGTATTTATTAATCTCTCTCTCTTTCTACCTTGCAAACTAATTTTATCCTTTTTCAAAGAAAAAAAATATCCTGTGGATTTGTTTCCTCCTCTTTCTGTCACTTTTCTTCCCTCCTCGGTAGAAGTCCTCGACGCTCTGCTTGGGTGTGGTTCCCAGACACTGGGCACCACCTGGTGCCGTGCCCAAGTGACTTATTAGTCACGTGCGAGTCTAGACAGTCAGTGGTGGTGAGCTATTTGACTATGGGAAGCATCGCAGCAGGGGCCGAGTCCCGCCCTCGCCCAACGGCCACACAACTGCGCGGGGAATCAACTGGCAGCGATCAGGAATGGGAATCCTGGCCGACTGCCCCGTCCCTAACCTGCATTGCAGCCCTGGCCAAGATGAGTTAACACAGCAAAGACGGAGGGTCGAATGTGGTCTGCAGGTCTTAGCTACTCACTGCCTTAAACAATTGTGCCATTGGGGAGCATTATGCGTTTCTCAAGTCCCTTCACTGTCAGTCCATTACTAGTAAGTTTTCAATTAGTAACGATCGCAATTATCACTGTAACCAGGGAAAAAACAGGCCAATTACGACAGCTTTTTATTACTGTAATGCAATCATATCCACTGTCTTTTATTTTAAAAATCAACAGGCTAACCCCAGAAGCATCTTCTGACCAATGTTCTCTGTGAGCTGCGCTTTGTTCCGCACGGCCTGTTTCTTTTAATGTGCGGTCCCTTTACAATGTAAAAGCCAATGAGCGGCCTGCGCGGAACCGTTTCAGATTACTGCGCAGTCGTGTGCATGCGCACACCTTAGCGGGAACATTGCTTCCGCCCAATCTATTCATCTCGATGCTTCTGCAAGGTGCATGGCTGCTATACCAAGCAAAACCTTGCCTGCGCACATCTGCCTCACACTGAACCAGAGAGACAATGAATTCCCCATCAGTAACGGCCACGCTGGGAATCTCTTCATTTGACTGCCAGATGTTTGATCAGTTTTAGCCAGAGCGCTATCTAATCTGACTGTGGTGCAGGGAAGGCGGAGGAAGGGATCAGATCCAAAAACCAGCATGCAACCTGATCCGCTATCCGGCCACCCATGCTGGATTCGCACCTGTGTGGACGTCAGGGGAGGCCTGAGCGGTGACACCTCCCCAAGTCAAATGGCCAGCCAGCACTCACTATGAGGACTTGTACACAAATAACAGCCGTTTGGGAAAGAAAGGTGTATGCCACCAGTGATCTGTACCCCAACAAGGAGTTACTGTCTTTAGGAGCAGAGAGCAGACAATTAGCAAGGCAAAAAAACAGTACAAGCATTTTACTTGTGCTAGCCAAACAAAGGCAAGAATCACAGGGTTATACGGCCTACCTTAATTTTAATGCTCTCATAACAACTATCTCTTTCACTTGCTATTGGACCGTGGGCCCAGACTTTTCGGCCTGAATTTTAATAGTTTGGCAGGTTGGGAGCAGGGGGGCTCGGAAGCGGTCGGGAAAACCCGGGAAAACGGGTTTCACGCAGGGCCTGAATTTAACGGCAGGGTCTGATGTGTGTGGGAAAGCTCGGTTTCCCCACCCGTGGCCAGCCAGATTGAGAGGCTGGCTGGCTGGCTGCAGGCGGGTAGGCCCGCGGCACTATGATGCAAATAGGAGGGAGGGATTGCTTGGGGGCCCGGGGGGGGGGATGAGCAAGGGGTGGGGGGGGGGGGGCAGGGGAGGGAGGTCATAGAAACATAGAAGATAGGAGCAGGAGTAGGCCATTCGGCCCCTCGAGCCTGTTCCGCCATTTAATGAGATCATGGCTGATCATCCAATTTCAGTACCCTGTCCCTGCTTTCTCCCCATATCCCTTGATCCCTTTAGCCTCAAGAAGTATATCTAACTCCTTCTTGAATATATTTAATAAGTTGGCCTCAACTGTCTTCTGTGGTAGAGAATTCCACAGGTTCACCACTCTCTGGGTGAAGAAATTCCTCCTCATCTCTGTGTCAGCAACAATCGGGGGCCGAGTGAGCATCAGCGGGCCAGAGGAACAAGGGGGGGGGGGGCAGCATGGGGAGGTGGGGGGGGGGGCGCTGGTGGTGGGTGGTGGTCAGAGGCTCGTGGGGGATCTCCAAGTGCGAGGGGTGGGTTAGGCAGGGACGCTGTATCCAAAAGGTAAGTGTAAACTTGGTGTCATATCTAACCCTGAAATGAGCTTCCGACCACATATCCACAGCTTAACTAAGACCGCCTATTTCCACCTCCGTAACATCGTACGACTCCGCCCGTGCCTCAGTTCTGAAATCCTCATCCATGCCTTTGTTACGTCTAGACTTGAATATTCCAACACGCTCCGGACCTGCCTCTCACATCCTACCCTCTGTAAACTTGAGGTCATCCAAAACTCTGCTGCCCGTGTCCTAAATCACACCAAGTCCCGTTCACCATTGCCCCTGTGCTCGCAGACCTACATTGGCTCTCAGTTAAACAGCGCCTTGATTTCAAAATTCTCATCCTTGTTTACAAATCTCTCCATGGCCTCACCCCTCCTTATCTCTGTAATCACCCCCCATCCAGAGATATCTGCGCTCCTCTAATTCTGCCCTCTTGAGCATCACTGATTACAATCGTTCAACCATAGGTGGCCGTGCCTTCAGCTGCCTGGGGCCCTAAGCTCTGGAATTCCCTGCCTAAACCTCTCCACCTCTCTTTCTTCCTTTAAGATGCTCCTTAAAACCTAACTCTTTGACCAAGATAGAAAGGTTGATAGAGAGGAACCTTTCCCCTTAGTAGAGAGGTCAATAACCAGGGGGCATAGTTTCAAGGTAAGGGGCAGGAGGTTTAGAGGGGATTTGAGGAGAAACTTTTTCACCCAGAGGGTAGTTGGAATCTGGAACTCACTGCCTGAAAGGGTGGTAGAGGCAGGAACCCTCACAACATTTAAGAAGCATTTAGATGAGCACTTGAAACGCCATAGCATACAATGCTACGGACCAAGTGCTGGAAAATGTGATTAGAATAGACAGGGCTTGATGGCCGGCGCAGACACGATGGGCCGAAGGGCCTCTTTCTGAGCTGTATAACTCTATGGCCTAGAAATTGGGTTGAGGCGCCAAACTGGCACCAAGTTCGCCTGAGCGCAGGATTTAGCGCAGCGTTCGAGTCTTCAGCGATTGTCCGATATTCAGTTTCATTGCCCCTAGAGGAAGACGGGGCGAGGCTCGAGGCGCTCCGCGTCCCTCTTAGGGCGCTGAAACTGAATATCGCAGCGCAACGTGCCGCAGCGCCACACGCTGCGGCATGGCACGCTGCGGTACTGCAGGCCTTCCTCCCATTGTTAAGGGGGAGGGGCCTGCAACAACGCGATCCCCGCTCGCGAAAGCTGGCAAAAGAGCCCGGCACCGAGGAGAGGTGCCGGGCTCTCGGGAAACAGCCGGCAATGCTGCGGGGGGGGGGGGGGGGGGTGGTCAGGAGGCCGGGGACGGAGGTGCTGGCAGGCGGCCGCCCCGCACCTCCACCTTAACTTGCGCCGCTGCTGGCACAGTAAGGCCCCATGAACCGGGTGCGGGTAGCGAACGGCGCAACTGCGGCGTTCGCAACCAAATATCGTGAACGGGGCGCTGCGCACACCAATGACGTCATCGGTGGCAGCGCAGCGCATAAGGCTAACGCCACCATTATCGCCCCAACTCAATATCGCGGGAGGCGCAGCCAGTGGCGCTACAGCCACTGCCTGCCTCTTTAGGCGCTAACAAGTGGCGCTACTTACCCAATTTCTCCCCCTGTGACTCTAAGCTTTTGGTCACCTGCCCTAATTATGTGGCTCTCAGTGTCAAATTTTTGTCTTACAACACTACTGTGAAGCGCCTTGGACGTTTTACAGGTAGACTATCCTTTATCCAAAAACCTCGGGACCAGCCGTGTTTCGGTTTTCGGAAAATTTCGGATTTCAGAAGGTATTTTATAAGACTGGGAAATTTGTCGGGGGTGGGGGTCGGCGGGGGGTCGGGGTCGGCGGGGGGTCGGGGTCGGCGGGGGGGGTCGGGGTCGGCGGGGGGTCGGGGTCGTGCGCACGACTTACGCTGAACGAAAAAACTTTCGGTTTTTAGAGGTTTTCGGAAGTTCGGATAAAGGATAGTCTACCTGTACTATGCTATAGGGGCTATATAAATACAAGTTGCTGTTGTTGTTGTTGTAAAGGCAATGACCTTCTGGAACCAGCAGTCCTCACCTTACTTTAGCTGGCGGGTTTCACGAGGCCTGCAAAACCCGACCAGCCACTGTTAAATTTAAAATGCAGGTTAAATCTGAGGCATGCCAGCCTCATTCCAATATTTAAATCGAAGACCCGCCTCCTGCCAGCGGGTAGGCTGCCCGCCCCCCGTCAAAACTGGAAGTGGGCAGGTTGGAGGCGGGTTCTGGTTGGGATTCAGACTTTTAACACTTTAACTTCCCACCCGACCCAAACCCGCCCGTTTTTTGGGGTTAAAATCCCCCCCTTCATGTTCCGTTCTTAACTGATCTCCCACCCACAGAGGATACAGGGGGTTAAATAAACCAACCACTCATTCACTGCAGTTATACTAAATATTTGGTTCTCAAGGGTCACACTTTTTTTTATTCGTTCCGGGATGTGGGCGTCGCTGGCACGGCCAGCATTTATTGGCCATTCCTAATTGCCCTCGAGAAGGTGGTGGGGAGCCGCCTTCTTGAACCGCTGCAGTCCGTGTGGTGAAGGTACTCCCACAGTGCTGTTAGGGAGGGAGTGCCAGGATTTTGACCCAGCGACGATGCAAGATCAGCTGATATATGGTTGGTGTGTGACTTGGGGGGGAACTTGGGAGGTGGTGGTGTTCCCATGCGCCTGCTGCCCTTGTCCTTCTAGGTGGTAGAGCTCGCGGGTTTATAGAATTTATAGAACTTCGAAACAAAATGACATGAAATTGAACTTGAAGAAAACCATGCCCCTGCACAAGCAACCATGAGCGATGAGGACATTAGTGAATCAGTGACATTGATTTATTATTTTTATTTCTATTTCGAAGAGGAGTAGGGGAGTTCTCCCCGGTGTCCTGGGCCAATATTTACCCGTCAACCAACATCAATAAGAAAAAAAACCCAGATTAGCTGGTCATTATCACATTGCCGTTTGTTGGAGCTTGCTGTGCGTAAATTGGCTACCGCGTTTCCTACATTACAACAGTGACTCCACTTCAAAAAGTACTGCATTGGCTGTAAAGTGCTTTGGGACGCCCGGAGGTTGTGAAGGGCGCTATAGAAATGCAAGTTCTTTCTTTTTTAGACTAGTTAAAAAGATAGAAACAGCATTGAGATAGGCACGAATAATATGAAGCAGCATACACTGTATAGTATTTTAACGTTAATAAAATATTCAATTTGTGCTTTGTGCATTGAGTGCTGTTCGAGTTTTGCTAAGTGGGAGAAAAATCATTTAAGTGTATTTTGTGAATTTTAGTGTGTTAAGAAGTCAATTATTTGAAGTAAGTTTAATTTTTTAAGGGTTTTTTAAACTCTTGGGCAGTTTAAACCGGAAGTAGAATCCGGGTATAAAAGGGGAGGGGCTAGTGCGGTGCACGGAGTGCTTTGTGCATTGAGTGCTGCTCGAGTTTTGCTAAGTGGGAGAGTTCGGATAAGTGGGAGGTGAGGATGTGTTTTTTGCTCTGTTTTGTTCCCCACTCCCAGGCTTGGACAACACTGCGGAGGCAGAGCAGCGAGACGAGGCAATCAAACAGGCCTCACAGACAGTATTCAAGGAGGAGGTTGGTGATCAGCTGGTTGGTTGGTTTTCTTCCTTCTCTTCTCTTTTATACCTTTAAGTTGGTAAGTCCTATTGAATAGTGGTGTGATATTATCATATATATCCGGGCAGGGTCTTCATAACTAATAATAAGAAATTTAATTAATTATATAGAATGGAGCAGGTGATGTGTTACTGTTGCGAGATGTGGGAGCCGGTGAACCCCATTGAGGCTCACGGTGATTACATCTGCGACAAGTGTTTGCTGCTAGAGGAACTCAAGTTCCATGTTATGGAGCTTGAGACCGAGCTTCAGACACTGCGACACATCAGGGAGGGGGAGAAGTTCCTGGACTCTATGTTTCAGGAGATGGTCACACCTATGAAGTTAATTACTGCAGATGTAGTCCGTGGTCAGGGACAGGACGGTGTGACTACGAGTGAGGAAGGTACAGGGATCCAGGATGTAGTGTTGAAGGAGACGCAGCCTTTGTTCTTGTCCAGCAGGATTGAGGTTCTTACTCCCTGTGAGGGCGGGAGCGGGGACTGCAGGGAGGATGAGCAACCTGGCCACAGCACCGTGGTACAGGGGGCCATTCAAGTGGAGGGAGTAAAAAGAAATGTGTGGTAGGGGATAGTATCATTAGGGTTCTCTGCAGTCAAGAGCGGGAGTCCCGAAGGCTGTGTTGCCTGCCTGGTGCCAGGGTTAAGGACATCTCTTCTGGGCTGGAAAGAAACTTGGAGTGGGAGGGGGAAGATCCAGTTGTCGTGGTCCATGTTGGTACAAACGACGTAGATAGGACAAGGAAGACGGTTCTGTTAAAGGAGTATGAGCAGCTAGGGGTCAAATTAAAAAACAGAACCTCAAGGGTAATAATCTCTGGGTTATTACCTGAGCCACGAGCGAATTTGGCTAGGATAAATAAAATTAAAGAGTTAAATGCGTGGCTCAAAGACTGGTGTGGGAGAAATGGGTTTTGCTTCTTGGGACACTGGCACCAATACTGGGACAGGAGGGAGCTGTTCTGTTGGGACGGACTCCACTTGGCCAGTGCTGGGACTAGAGTCCTGGCGAATCATATAACTAGGGCTGTAGAGAGGGCTTTAAACTAATTAGTGGGGGGGAGGTTTCTAGAGAGCAAATAATAGAAATGACAACAGAGAAGGTCATAGACTTAGGTAGCAGTGGGGGAATTAAAAAACAGAATGTGTCAGGAAGGGACAGAAGGTATGGAGTAAAAAGTAAAGTACCAAAAAGGGAAAAAACAGGAACTAAGTGTTACAAAACATATTTGAAAGTTCTTTATCTGAATGCACGTAGCATTCGTAACAAAATGAATGAGTTAACGGCACAAATAATGACATATGGGTATGATCTTGTGGCCATTACAGAAACATGGGTGCAGGGTGACCATGACTGGGAATTAAACATACCAGGTTATTTAACAATCAGGAAGGACAGGCAGGAAGGGAGAGGAGGTGGGGTGGCTATGTTAATAAAGGAAGGAATCACTATAATACAGAGAAATGATATTGGGTCAAAGGAGCAGGATAGTGAAACAGTTTGGGTGGAGATAAGGAATAATAAGGGGAAAAAAACACTAGTGGGTGTAGTCTATAGGCCTCCGAACAGTTGCAACTCTGTTGGACGGAGTATTAATCAGGAAATAGTTGAGGCTTGTAATAAGGGAACAGCTATAATTATGGGGGATTTTAATTATCATATTAGCTGGACAAATCAAATTGGGCAGAGCAGCCTTGAGGATGAGTTCATTGAGTGTAGTAGGGATGGGTTTCTTGAGCAGTATGTGACTGAACCGACCAGGGGGCAAGCAACCTTAGATTTGGTCCTGTGTAATGAGACAGGATTAATTAAAAATGTCCTAGTAAAGGATCCCCTTGGAATGAGTGACCATAATATGGTTGAGTTCCATATTCAATTAGAGGGTGAGAAGGTTGGATCTCAAACAAGCGTGCTGAGCTTGAATAAAGGAGACTATGAAGGTATGAGAGCGGAATTCATTAGAGTGGACTGGGAAAATAGATTAAAGGGTAAGACGGTACATGATCAGTGGTATACATTTAAGGAGTTATTTTACAACTTCCAAAAAAAATATATTCCACTGAGGAAAAAAGGGTGTAAAAGAAAAGATAGCCATCCGTGGCTAAGTAAAGTAATTAAGGATAGTATCCGACTAAAAACAAGGGCATATAAGGTAGCCAAATCTAGTGGGAGGATGGAAGATTGGGAAGTCTTTAAAAGACAGCAAAAAATAACTAAAAGATTGATTAAGAAAGGGAAGATAGATTATGAAAGTAAATTAGCAAAAAATATAAAAACAGACAGTAAAAGTTTCTATAGTTATATAAAAAGAAAAAGGGTGGCTAAAGTAAATGTTGGTCCCTTAGAGGATGAGACCGGGAAATTAATGGTGGGAAACATGGAGATGGCAAAAACACTGAACAATTATTTTGTATCAGTCTTTACAGTAGAGGACACTAAGAATATCCCAACACTGGACAAACAGGGGGCTCTAGGGGGGGAGGAACTAAATACGATTAAAATCACTAAGGAAGTGGTACTTGGTAAAATAATGGGACTCAAGGCGGATAAATCCCCTGGACCTGATGGCTTGCATCCTAGGGTCTTGAGGGAAGTAGCGGTAGGGATTGTGGATGCATTGGTAATAATTTTCCAAAACTCACTGGACTCAGCAAAGGTCCCAGCAGATTGGAAAACTGCTAATGTAACACCCTTATTTAAAAAGGGTAGTAGGCAGAAGGCTGGAAACTATAGACCTGTTAGCCTAACATCTGTGGTTGGTAAAATGTTAAGAGTCCATTATTAAGGAGACAGTAACGGGACATTTGGATAAACATAATTTAATAGGACAAACTCAGCATGGTTTCATGAAGGGGAAGTCATGTTTGACAAATTTGCTTGAGTTTTTTGAGGAAGTAACATGCAGGGTGGATAAAGGGGAACCAGTGGACGTAGTGTATTTAGACTTCCAAAAGGCATTTGACAAGGTGCCACACAAAAGATTATTGCTCAAGATAAAAAAATCACGGGATTGGGGGTAATATTCTGGCGTGGGTGGAGGATTGGCTCTCTAACAGAAAGCAGAGAGTTGGGATAAATGGTTCGTTCTCAGATTGGCAACCAGTAACTAGTGGTGTTCCGCAGGGGTCAGTGCTGGGACCCCAACTCTTTACAATCTATATTAACGATTTGGAGGAGGGGACCGAGTGTAACATATCAAAGTTTGCAGATGATACAAAGATGGGACGGAAAGTAGTGAGTGAGGAGGACATAAAAAACCTGCAAAGGGACATAGACAGGCTAAGTAAGTGGGCAGAGATTTGGCAGATGGAATACAATACTGGAAAGTGTGAGGTTATGCACTTTGGCAGGAAAAATCATAGAGCAAGTTATTATCTTAATGGCAAGAAACTGGAAAGTACTGTAGTACAAAGGGATCTGGGGGTCCTGGTGCACGAAACTCAAAAAGTTAGTATGCAGGTGCAGCAAGTGATTAAGAAGGCCAATGGAATGTTGGCTTTTATTGCTAGGGGGATGGAATATAAAAACAGGGAGGTATTGCTGCAGTTGTACAAGGTATTGGTGAGACCGCACCTGGAATACTGCATACAGTTTTGGTGTCCATACTTAAGAAAAGACATACTTGCTCTCGAGTCAGTACAAAGAAGGTTCACTCGGTTAATCCCGGGGATGAGGGGGTGGTCATATGAGGAGAGGTTGAGTAGATTGGGACTCTACTCATTGGAGTTCAGAAGAATGAGAGGCGATCTTATTGAAACATATAAGATTGTGAAGGGGCTTGATCGGGTGGATGCGGTGAGGATGTTCCCAATGATGGGTGAAACTAGAACTAGGGGGCATAATCTTAAAATAAGGGGCTGCTCATTCAAAACTGAGATGAGGAGAAACTTCTTCACTCAGAGGGTGGTAGGTTTGTGGAATTTGCTGCCCCAGAAAGCTGTGGAAGCTACATCATTAAATAAATTTAAAACAGAAATAGATAGTTTCCTAGAAGTAAAGGGAATTAAGGGTTACGGGAAGCGGGCAGGAAATTGGACATGAGTCTAGGTTCGGAATGGGCATGGCCCTGTGGGTAGTGGAGTGGGCCCAGGGGCCATGTAGCCTTGTTCTGCTCCTGCTGTGTTCTAATTCTGTGTTAGATTTCAGGAGATGGTTTTATTCCTGTTCCTGGCTGGGGTGGAGATCGCCTTTACAGAAGGTAAGTACTGTAGAAAATATATGGACAGAGTGATCTCCTGGAAGAATTTCGATCGCCTAGATGGGTCAGAGAGGAATTTCCCAAATTGGCCACTGGGTCTTTATCTGGTTTTTCGCCTCTCCCGGGAGATCACATGGGTTCGGGTAGATGCACAGTGATATAAGATTTGAGGTTAGGATCAGATCAGCCATGATCTTATTGAATGGTGGAGCAGGCTCGAGGGGCCGATTGGCCTACTCCTGCTCCTATTTCTTATGTTCTTATGTTCTTATGTTCTTAAATTGTTCGTTTCTTTATTTTTCCTGATGCAGCAAACCTTACGATAGCGAACACTCTGATATAACTATCTTTTCTGTCAGTCCCCGAGGGGGTACGGTATAGTGAAGTACGCCTGCATATCGACACGCACAAAAATATATAGAAAACAAGTGGACTTCGGAATGTCAGTAAAGGTGATTTAACACAATACTGGTCAAACATCTTTAAATAAACAACAGAGTTTGTATCTCCACCCTTGCACAAACACAAACTCCAATTTGGGAGAACTGTTCAAACAAGGAGTTCATGAAACATTTATCTGAAAGATCTAGGCTATCACATGCTGCAATACGGGATTTCACAAGCATCCATAGTCAGTGGTGTGGTGCTCAACGTGGAATTTCACCCCATCGCACCTCTCCTGAAGGCTAGGGTACAGCTGAACAGGTGCCAGCCCCAACCTCCCCTCCCCTCCTATACCTCACCCAAGTGGCCATTTTTTCCACAGGTGAGTCTAAACCGTAAATGTTGGCAGGTTACCCCCATGGTGGATGGACACTACAGAGCAGTCAGATCCCTCCTCACCAGACGTCCACACAGATATGCAAAGTCCACTGGACAAGAATCAGCAGCGTGAACAGTGACTGATCCCTTTCTTTCACTGGCCTCACCCCCTCCCTATCTCTGTAACCTCCACCAGCCCTACAACACTCCGAGATCTCTCCGCTCCTCCAATTCTGGCTTCTTGCGCATCCCCGATATTAATCGCTCCACTATTGGTGGCCGTGCCTTCAGCTGCCTGGGCTCTAAGCTCTGGAATTCCCTCCCTAAACCTCTCTGCCTCTCTCTCCTCCTTTAAGACGCTCTTTAAAACCTATTTCTTTGACCAAGCTTTTGGTCATCTGCCCTAATAGCTCCTTATGTGGCTCGGTGTTAAATTTTGTTTGATAATCGCTCCTGTGAAGCGCCTTGGGACGTTTTACTTTATTAAAAGCGCTATATAAATGCAATTGTTGTTGTTGCAGCCTCGGGACCAATTGCACCACTGCACCTGTTGCCATGCTGATCAGCTGATGTCCCAAAGCACTTTACAGCCAATTAAGTAATGTTGAAGTGTAGTCACTGTTGTAATGTAGGGAACTGCTGAATCAAATTGGCAGATTGTTCACCGTCTACAGTTCCAATGAAGGCAGAAAGCTTCCCAGCACTGGTATCAATGATACCAAGTTGTAACGATTGCCGTTAAATGTTTGTCTCTTCCCTCCGCTCCTGAACTCCCTCACTGGGGCACGCTTCTAAAAAAAAGGTGCCTGGCGCCTTCCGGTACTTTGCACAAAGTGGCCATTCTTCACGCGGCTATAGACAGGGAATGTCCGTAGGCTAATCTGCTGCTGCGGGATTGGCAGCCGTGTCCGATCCTGCTCTCACACCACACTCTCAGACGTACACTTTCCAGCAGGGGTGGATGGATAGCGACTGGAGCTCTGAAAGGCTCATTTTCTCCGAGTTGCCTCATGCTTTTGAACACGGCCATTTAACGCTTTACACAATTGGCAAATCTTAAGGGCTCTATGCAGATACCAGTGAAAGACAAAATTATAAATGATTATAACCACTCTCTTCAACCATGCCTTTACGTCCTCTCCACACAAGCCAATTGCTCCCATCTCCTGATTGGGTTTCAGAGTCAGCCCTGGCTCAGTGGGCAACACTCTCGCCTCTGAGTCAGAAGGTTGTGGGTTCAAGTCCCACTCCAGAGATTTAGTTCCAAAATCTCGGCCGACGCTCCCAGGTGCCGTCTTTCGATGAGACGTTAAACTGAGGCCCGGTCTGCCCTCTCAGGTGGACGTTAATAGATCCCATGACACTATTTCTAAAAAGAGCAGGGGAGTTCACCTGGCCAATATTTATCCTCCTCAATCAATGTCACCAAAACAAATTATCCGGTCATTATCACATTGCTGTTTGCGGGAGCTTGCTGTGCACAAAGTTGGCTGCTGCGTTTCCTACATTACAACAGCGACCACACTTCTAAAGCACTTCATTGGCTGTGAAGCGCTTTGTGACGTCCCGAGGTCGTGAAAGGCGCTATATAAATGCAAGTCTTTCTTTCTTTTCATTTCCTCCTCTCCCTATGAATTGTTGAGATGGGGGTTTCTAAGTGATGAAGGGCTAAATAAAGCAAGTTGCTGTTGCAAAATTCCAAAACTGAATATAGAGTAGCTCTGAAAGAACTTAATATTCATAGCATTTACCTGCAGAGGTGCCTTCACCTTTAAAAGACACCATTTCATTTTATTGCCATATATTACAGCTGTTTTGCACATTACATTACCACTCAACCTTTAGACTGCCCGCAGGTTCAGAGAAAATGATTGGGTTGGCTAATGTTATTTGTTCTTGGCTCGCGCACTGTTACACTGGATTAGTCACGAATATTACAGTAATAAAAGCAAAATACTGCGGATGCTGGAAACTTGAAATGAAAAACTGAACGTGCTCGGAAATCACTCAGCAGGTCAGGCAGCATCTGGAGAGAGAGGGAGACAGACAGACAGAGTTAACGTTTGAGCTCGATGACCTTTTATCAGAACCGATGTTCGATGGCCTGAAACGTTAACTCTTGTTTCTCTCTCTGCACAGATGCTGCCTTGACCTGCTGAGTGTTTCCAGGATTTTATGTTTTTATTACAGTAATACAGCTACTCAAGTGTCAGCAGCAGCAGCTTCATTAATGCAATATTAGCTCGAAACACAATTATTAAATTAAAAAATCAAAACAAAAATTCTGTTTGTCAATGTTCCCTCTAATTTTTTTTTGGGTGCGAGGCCCATTCAAATTTCCGTGCATGCACGGTTTTCCCATTTAAGAGCCGGTGAGCCGGCTGTGCGGGACCTCCAGACCGCTGCGTGGCTGCGCAGCTCGATGGGAACATTGCTGCTCGTGCTGTCTGCTCTTTGTTCCCCCATTCTTCCTTTTCCAAGCTTTATCTACTTTATTCCCCACTTAATATAAACCTTCCTGTACTCGATTTATCTTAGATAAACTAACCTTTATTCTCTTTATTTACCATTTTTCTTTTTCCTCCTGACTCCAATCACCTAATCTGGAGGTAGGAGTAACTTTTAAAAAAAAATGTTGACAAAGTTCCGCACCCAAAGTGTCAACGTGTCTGTTCACTGCACAGATGCTGCCTGACCTGCTGAGTGTTTCCAGCATTTTCTGTTGTTGTTAATAAAAAACAAGTTTACGATTGGCATAAAACCAGCTCCAAAGGTGATATTTTAAGCCAGTTGAAAGCCAGAAGAGTTGAAGTTTAACACGACTGAATCAATAATCGCCCCGGTGTTTTTATGCTTGAAATAGGAAAGGGTATAAAAAAAAACAAAGCAAATTAATTCCGTCAGCCCACAGAGCAAATTGTCCTCAGACAAGTTAACCTGGCGTTTCTCACTCAGTTTCATAGAGGCAGAAATTCAGGCCAAATATGCAAGTTGGATTTGAATATACGAGTCTAAAATAAAAGATTCTCCGCCATTACCCTGTAAATCACCCGACTCTAATCTTTCCCCCGAAAGGATGATGAGGCTATCAGTCAGGAACTGTGTCCTTATGATGTCTTAAGGGCTGCTGCACTTTCGCGCCAGTGCAAAATTGTGTGAAAAATAATCTACCACTTTTACATAAAGGTCCCCAGAGATCAATTCTGTGGGAAACAGAAGAGAATACAGCTCGTTGTATATTATAAAATAGAGTGAATTTTAATAGCTTATAAACGGAACCATACATTGCTGTATTATGGAGAAATTCAGCTTGTGAGCTCGTGTTATAGGGCAGAATGTCCCTGGCTCACCTGGCTTCTGGAAGGCATGACATCATGTAGCCAGCTTGCAGTTGCAGGCGTGAAGCAACGTGTTCCAGGAAATAAAATCATACAACAGTACAGCACAAAAGGAGGCCATTCGGCCCAGCGGGTATGCGCCAGCTCTTTTGAACAGCAATCCCGTCAGTCCCACTCCCCCGCTCTTTCCCAATATCCCTGCAATTTTTTCTCCTTCAAGTATTTATCCAAATCCCTTTTCCCTTCTATTGACTCGGTTTCCACCACCCTATCAGGCAGTGCATTCCAAATCCTAACCACTCATTACGTAAAAAGTTTTCCTTCATGTCATCTCTGGTTCTTTTCCCAATCACCTTAAACCTGTGACCTCCGGTTATCAACCCTTCAGCCATTGGAAACAGTTTCTCTTTATTTACTCTAACCAAACCCTTCATGATTTTAAACACCTCTATCAAATCTCTTCTTAGCCTTCTCTGCTCCAAGGAGAACAATCACAGTTTCTCCAGTCTCATTTCCTTCCTTCGAATGAGCCAAATTACATTGATAGTTTTAGAATTGTACAGGGCTACAAGGCAGCTAGCAAGTTAGAAGTAGGTTACATAGGATTACATGGGATATACGGCACAGAAACAGGCCATTCGGCCCAACCAGTCATTGCTGGCGTTTATGCTCCACTCGAGCCTCCTCCCGTCTTTCCTCATCTAACTCTATCAGTGTAACCCTCTGTTCCCTTCTCCCTCATATGCTTGTCCAGCCTCCCCTTAAATTCATCTATACTATTCACCTCAACCACTCCCTGTGGGAGCAAGTTCCACATTTTCACCACTCTCTGGGTAAAGAGGTTTCTTCTGAATTCCCTATTGGATTTCTTGGTGACTATCTTATATTGGTGGCCTCTAGTTATGCTCTTCCCCACAAGTGGAAACATTCTCTCTGTATCCACTCTATCAAAACCTTTCATAATTGTAAAGACCTCTATTAGGTCACCCCTCAGCCTTCTCTTTTCAAGTGAAAAGAGACCCAGCCTGTTCATCCTTTCCTGATATGTATACCCTCGCATTTCTGGTATCATCCTTGTAAATCTTCTCTGCACCCTCTCCAGTGCCTCTATATCCTTTTTATAATATGGCGACCAGAACTGTACACAGTACTCCAAGTGTGGTCAAACCAAGGTTCGATACAGGTTTAGCATAACTTCACTACTTTTTAATTCTATCCCTCTAGAAATAAACCCTAGTGCTTGGTTTGCTTTTTTCTGGCCTTGTTAGCCTGTGTCGCTACTGTTAGTGATTTGGGTATTTGTACTCCGAGATCCCTTTGCTCCTCTACCCCACCCAGACTCGCACCCTCCAAGTAATAGTGATCTCCTTATTCTTCCTACCAAAATGTAATACCTTACATTTATCTGTGTTGAAATTCATTTGCAAATTATATGCCCATTCTGCAAGTTTATTAACGTCCTCCTGCCATTTGTTGCAGTGCTCTTCAATATTGACTATCCCCCCAATTTGGTGTCATCCGCAAATTTAGAAATTGTGTTTTTGATTCCAAAGTCGAAATCGTTAATGTAAATTGTGAACAGCAGTGGTCCCAGCACTGATCCTTGTGGAACACCACTACCCACCTTCTGTCACTGTGAATAGCTACCTTTTACTCCCACTCTCTGCTTTCTGTCTTGAAGCCAGCTAGCAATCCATTCTGCTACTTGTCCCCTGACTCCACATTCTGTGACCTTGTTCATTAGTTTATTATGTGGTACAGGTAGACTATCCTTTATCCGAACTTCCGAAAACCGAAAACCTCTAAAAACCGAAAGTTTTTTCGTTCAGCGTAAGTCGTGCGCACGACATGACCAGAGTGGCGCACGACTTACGCTGAGCAGGGCAGAGGGTCACAGAGTTCCCTCCTGAGTAGGAGATTGCAGGCCGAGCCGGGCAGTGTGAAGGAGGTACCGGGAGAGTGAACCCAACAATACAGCGGCCCGTCCGATAGCTGCAGCGACCCATCCGATATTCTTTTCTCCCCCCGACCCGACTCCAACCGAACCACGGCCCGTCCGATATTCTTTTCTCCCCCCACCACCCGACCCGACCCGACCCGTCCGATATTCTTTCCTCCCCCCCCCCACCCGACCCGACCCGACCCGTCCGATATTCTTTTCTCCCCCCCCACCCGACCCGACCCAACCCGACCCGTCCAATATTCTTTTCTCCCCCCCCCACCCGACCCGACCCCCAACCCGTCCGATATTCTTTTCTCCCCCACCACCCGACCCGACCCGTCCGATATTCTTTTCTCCCCCCCCACCCGACCCGACCCCCGACCCGTCCGATATTCTTTTCTCCTCCCCCCCCACCCGACCCGACCCCCCCAGACCCGAACCGCGGCCCGTCCGATATTCTTTTCTCCCCCCTGACCCCCCCCGACCCTGACCCCCCCGACCCCCGACCCGTCCGATATTCTTTTCTCCCCCCCACCCGACCCCCGACCTGATTTGCGGGCCAGCTTAGTAGGAGTCAGCCGATATCCAGCTTTCCAGAGAAGCAGGAAGGGGAATGAGACACGGAACAGTCGCAAGAGGTAGCCTGAACTTTTAAAATTTATATTAAATACAAATTTCCCAGTCTTATAAATAATACCTCTGAAATCCGAAAAATTCCGAAAACCGAAACTCAGCTGGTCCCAAGGCTTTCGGATAAGGGATAGTGTACCTGTAACTTATCAAAGGCCTTTTGAAAATCTAGATAAATTACCCTCGTCTATTCTCTCTGTTACCTCTTCAAAAATTTCAATGCGATTAGTCAAGCAAGACTTTCCCTTTTGAAGTCCATGTTGACAATTCAATTATTATATTTTTGGTTTCTAGATGTTATAGAGTCATAACAGCACAGAAGGAGGCCATTCGGCCCATCGAGTCCATGCCGGCTCGCTGTACAGCAATTTAGTCAGTCCCGTTCCCCCGCTCTGTCCCTGTAGCCCTGCAAGTTTATTTCCCTCAAGTGCCTATCCAGTCTCCCCTTGAAAACATTGAGTGTCTCCGCTTCCACCACTTCCATCGGCAGCGAGTTCCAGGTCCTCACCACTCGCTGCGTAAAAAAGTTTTTCCTCACGTCCCCCCTGTATCTCTTGCCCAAAACCTTAAATCTCTGTCCCCTGGTCCTTGTACCATCAACTAGTGGGAACAGCCTTTCCCTGTCTAGCCTATCCAAACCCGCCATAATCTTGTACACCTCGATCAAATCACCTCTCACCCTCTTTTGCTCTAATGGAAACAAATCCAGCTTCCCAACCTGTCCTTGTAGCTAAGATCCCCCATCCCCGGAACCATTCTGGTAAATCTCCTCTGCACCCTCTCAGGGGCCTTCACATCCTTCCTAAAGTGTAATGATCAGAACTGGATGCAATACTCTAGTTGTGGTCTAACCAGTGCTTTATAAAGGTTCAGCATAACTTCTCTACTTTTGTACTCAATACCTCTATTTATGAAGCCCAAGAGCCCATATGCTTTGTTAACCACTCTCTCAATATGTCCCGCCACCTTCAGGGACCTATGCACATTAACTCCCAGGTCCCTCTGTCCCTGCACACTCTTTAAAACTGTGCCATTAAGTGTATATTGCCTCTCCCTGTTCCTTCTGCCAAAATGCATCACCTCACACTTCTCTGTATTAAATTCCATCTGCCACTTGCCTGTCCATTCTGCTAGCCTTTCTATGTCCTGTTGCAGTCGATTGGTATCATCCTCACTGTTTGCCACCCCCCGAAATTTGGTGTCATCGGCAAATTTAGAAATTCTACTCTGTATTCCAATATCCAGGTCATGTTCTACTTTGTTCTCCTTTAGTAGGGATTCCATTATTTTTCCTACCAACGATGTTAAGCTGACTGGTTAGATTCCGCATTAGCCACGGGCAGCTACTTCCCACACAAGGAGGTGTAAAAGAAAATCCAAGACAGTCGTCACGTCGTTCCTCTAACACACATCCTCTGCCACTGCTTCAGGCAATGGTTTGGTAGTAGATTGTCTCAATAGAGGTAGTGTGACCCACAGAGAACAGAGTGGGATAAAACGTTAGCCCGCTGCGAGAGGTTCGGGAGGCAGTCAGCATGCATGGAACAGTCCTCCAAAACTTTGGACGGGAAGAAATAAAATAGTCTATAATGCAATATTGCGTCCGATCTCAGTCAGTAAAAATCTAGGCTGATACTCCAGTGCAGTACTGAGGGAGTGCTGCACTGTCGGAGGTGCCGTCTTTCGGATGAGACCATCCCGTCCTCTCTCTCAGGTGGTCGTAAAATATCCCATGGCACTATTTCGTAGAAGGGCAAGGGAGTTATCCCCGGTGTCCTGGCCAATATTTATCCCTCAAATCAACATCACTAAAACAGATGATCTGGTCATTATCGCATTGCTGTTTGCGGGAGCTTGCTGTGCGCAAATTGGCTGCCGCGTTTCCTACATTACAACAGTGACCACACTTCAAAAAGTACTTCATTGGCCGTATAGGGCTTCAGGACGACCATGAGGTCCTGAAAGGCGCTATACAAATGCAAGTCTTTCTTCTTTTATTCTGCAGGTATCTGGAGTATTGTTGGCACGGACGCTGACAGTTTTCCTGCATCTCATCCAAGTGGGTTCTTTATGTGTGAGCCCTTACCACTTGATGTCCACAGGTCATTGTGAAATTGTGCATCAGTGACGATGTGAGTAAGGGTGTGAGCAGCACTCCCAAGGCACAGCATCGCTGAAGAAGGGATGCTGCACAAAACCTTTATTTGATACTGCAACTCCCTTTTTACAAAATCAGAACATTTTATGACCTCCCTTTCTCGTAACCATAATGTGTTCAATACGCTAAATACTAAAAGTCTCTGATATTTGGGGGGGGGGCTATATTTCCCGTCCCCCTCAGCCCACTGGAGCCGACAATCCCCTCAACTTCAGCCACAGCTGCATTGCGTTTCAAAAGCTAATCCATCTCACATGAAAGCACTTGCTGCTAAGGTCGAACTACACTCCAGAGCTCTGGGATCCCGGCTACCCTCGCCTCAATTATTAATGCTAGGAACTTTTAAAGCAGAAGCAACTGTCTTAAGTATAACGGCAAAGTTATTGCCCTGCATAAATTTTTGCTGTCGTAAAACACTCACCACCAACGCAGGAAGCAAAAACCCGAGAACTCCAGCCCTCTTGGGGGTTGGTGCGAGAGACAGGCAGCGTCGGAGGGACGTGAGGCTCCTCGCTGTTTTGAGATCAATAGATCCAAATTTTCCGGGAGCCATGGCGATTAGGCAGCCTCCTGGAGAGGAGAAAATGTGAATCTGCTGGAGCCATTGTGTCCTGCTTTCACCCTTGATGCTGTGTCTCCCTGTGCGCAAATAGGCCGTCAGCCTGGGGGCAAAGGGGTGGTCATGACTAACAGGTTGAGAACTGTTACTGCAGTGGGATATAGTGCACTGTACAACAACAACAACTTGTATTTATACAGCATTTTTAACGTTTTAAAACATCCCAAGGCGCTTCACAGGAGCGATTATCAAACAAAATTTGACACCGAGACTCATAAGGAGATATTAAGGCAGGTGACCAAAAGCTTGGTCAAAGAGGTAGGTTTTAAGGAGCGTCTCAAAGGAGGAGAGAGGTCGCGAGGCGGAGAGGTTTAGGGAGGGAATTCCAGAGCTTGGGGTCTGGGCAGCTGAAGGCACGGCCACCAATGGTGGAGCGATTATAATCGGGGATGCTCAAGAGTCCAGAATTAGAGGAGCACAGATTCCTCGGAGGGGTTGTGGGTCTGGAGGAGATTACAGGTTACAGGAGGGGCAAGGCCATGGAGAGCTTGGAAAACAAGGATGAGAATTTTAAAATTGAAGTTTTAGACCCACACATTATCGCCATAACAAGTTAATGTGGTTGTGAAATTCTATGTTCCGAGTAAATGGGGGGGGCTCAGAATGATTTCTAAAGAATGATGCACTTGAAGCCATTGCTGTGACTAGCATTGTGCTTAGATGATGCAGCTATTGATCTGAGCTCACACTGTACCAGGATCTGGACCAATCACCAAGGCCACTTATCTTCAGGCTGCTTCTTCCATGCCCGATACGAGACTCCCAAAACAAGCACTCTACGCGAAGCTCTGACACGGCAAGAGAGCCCCAGGTGAGCAGAGGAAACGCTTCAAGGACACCCTCAAAGCCTCCTTGAAAAAGTGCAACATCCCCATCGACACCTAGGAATCCCCTGGCCCCAAGACCGCACAAAGTGGAGAAGAAGCATCCTGGAAGGCGCCGAACACCTAGAGTCTCTTCGCCAGGGGCAAGCGGAAGCCAAGCGCAAACAGCGCATGTCAACCCAAGCACCCCACCCACCCGCCCCTTTAACCACCGTCTGCCCCACCTGTGACAGAGACTGTAGGTCCCGCATTGGACTCATCAGTCACCGGAGAACTCATTTTTAATGTGGAAGCAAGTCATCCTCGGTTCCGAGGGACTGCCTAAGAAGCAGCTTCTTCCATTCAGCTGTCTCACTGTTTGTGGGATTTTTCAGCAGCATTTGTTCAGCAGTTGCCAAGTTTGGTGCTAAGAGTCAAGAACTCAAAATCAAACAGCCCACTGAGCTTCTATTCAAGTGACATTCACCACTCCCCCCCGCCGCCCAATTTTCTCCACAGCAGCAGCAGTAGCCCTCGGTAGCTCATTAAAGTGGCCGCTATTCATGCGTCCACCTAGACATTGACAGGATATTCAACCATGGAGGGCATCACCCAGACAGGGTACTCCAGCACGGAGGGCGCACAGCAAAGCCCGATCCTGCCAACATCCGGCAGCCACACAGCAGGATTCCACGTTCCAGCCTAAGTTGCTCGATACCCATCAGGAATGAGAACACAGGCTGATTTTTCACCCCCACCCCCCCCGGCACGGAGGCGAATTGCGCCAACTCAAACTGCCGCCCCGAGATCAGCAAGCTCAGCGCAGGCTGGGAATCGAACATGACACCTGCTGGTCTGTATGGTCAGGTTCCACATCAGGAGGCAGCTTTACCCGTTAGGTCAGAAGTTTCCAAACTGCAGCCCTAGGCATCAGCCCACAAAGCAATCCTATTTACATTTTTTTTTAAATAATTTGCTGATCCGTCCTATTTGAACTTTGTGGGCCTGCAGGTTTGGAAAGGGCTGCTCTTAGGCACTGCTGCTCATTGATGGATACATCCTAAATCAGAACACCAAGATGTTACACAGAATTTACAGCACAGAAACAGGCCATTCGGCCCAACTGGTCTATACCAGTGTTTATCCTCCCACTCTACTTCATCTCACCCTATCTGCATATCCTTTCTCCCTCATGTGCTTATCTAGCTTCCCCTTAAATGCATCTATATTATTCGCCTCAACTACTCCCTGTGGCAGCGAGTTCCACATTCTCACCACTCTCTGGGTAAATAAATTTCGCCTGAATTCCTTATTGGATTTATTAGTGACTATCTTACAATTATGACCCTTAGTTTTGGGCTCCTCCACAAATGGAAACATCTTCTCTACGTCTGTGTCATATTTGACCCTGAAATGAGCTTCCGACCACATATCCGCGGCATAACCAAGACCGCCTATTTCCACCTCCGTAACATCCCCCGCCACCGCCCCTGCCTCAGCTCATCTGCTGCTGAAACTTATCCATGCCTTTGTTACCTCTGGCCTCCCACATTCCACCCTACGTAAACTTGAGGTCATCCAAAACTCGGCTGCCCGTGTCCTAACTTGCACCAAGTCCCGTTCGCCCATCACCCCTGTGCTCGCTGACCTACATTGGCTCCGGGTTAAGCATCGCCTCGATTTCAAAATTCTCATCCTTGTTTTCAAATCCCTCCATGGCCTCGTCCTTTCCTATCTCTAATCTCTTTCCGCCCCACAACCCCCTCCCACATTACCCTGCCCCCATGAGATACCAGCGCTCCTCAAATTCTGCCCTCTTGAGCATCCCTGATTATAAATCGCTCAACCTTTGGTGGTCATGCATTCAGCTGCCTGGGCCCGAAGCTCTGAAACTCCCTCCCTACACCTCTCCGCCTCTCTCTCCTCCTTTAAGACGCTCCTTAAAACCGACCTCTTTGACCAAGCTTTTGGTCACCTGCCCTAATTTCTTCTTACGTGGCTCGGTGTCAAATTTATGTCTTGTAACGCTCGTGTGAAGCGCCTTGGGACGTTTGACTATGTTAAAGGCGCTATATAAATACAAGCTGTTGTTGTCTACCCTTCTGAAACGTTCCCAGCTGATTGCGCTATAAAAATTTGGTTATAAAAATTTGGTATTAATTAAAAAAATAACCATGAAGCTATCGGATTGTTGTTGAAACACAACTGGTTCACTAACGTCCTTCAGGGAAGAAAACCTGCCGCCCTTACCCGGGCTGACCCACATCAATGTGACTGACTCTTAACTGCCTTCTGAAATGGCCCAGCAGGACACCTCAGTTGTATCAGATCGCTACAAAGAATCGTCTTCTTCTTCTTAGGCAGTCCCTCGGAACCGAGGATGACTTGCTTCCACATTAAAAATGAGTTCGCAGGTGACTGATGAGTCCAATGTGGGACCTACAGTCTCTGTCACAGGTGGGGCAGACGGTGGTTGAAGGGGCGGGTGGGTGGGGTGCTTGGGTTGACGTGCGCTCCTTGCGCTGCCTGCGCTTGGCTTCCACCTGCTCCCGGCGAAGAGACTCGAGGTGTTCGGCGCCTTCCCGGATGCTTCTCCTCCACTTTGTGCGGTCTTGGGCCAGGGATTCCCAGGTGTCGGTGGGGATGTTACACTTTTTCAAGGAGGCTTTGAGGGTGTCCTTGAAGCGTTTCCTCTGCCCACCTGGGGCTCTCTTGCCGTGCCGGAGCTCTGAGTAAAGCGCTTGTTTTGGGACTCTCGTATCGGGCATGCGGACAATGTGACCCGTCCATCGGAGCTGATTGAGCATGGTCCAAGCTTCGATGCTGGCCTGAGCAAGCACACCGACGTTGGTGCACCTATCCTGCCACTGGATTTGCAGGATCTTGCAGAGGCAGCGTTGGTGGTACCTCTCCAGTGCTTTGAGGTGCCTGCTGTACATGGTCCACGTCTCCGAGGCATACAGCAGGGTGGGTATCACTGCTGCTCTGTAGACCATGAGTTTAGTGCCGGGTTTGGAGGTCCTGGTCTTCAAACACTCGCTACAAAAAATACCACATGGTCTGCAGCAGATCAAGAAGGTGGCTCACCAGTAATGTCGACTGTAATTTTTTTTTTCCCGGGCCACGCGGGCACTTTATGGGGCGGCGCGACCCATTCAATATACCGCACATACGCGGTTTTTCTATTGAAAAGCCGGCTGCGCAGGACCTCTTGGAGCGCTGTGCGGCTTACAGGAAACATTGCTCACCACCACCTTCTCAGGGCAACTGGGGATGGGCAACAAATTCTGGCCTTGCCTACGACGCCCACATCCCAGGAATGAATAAAAAGAAAAATGCAAAATTAAAGGTGGGGAACCGATTTAAACATTCTATCAGATGCACCACGGAATCAAAACCCTTGGATACCCTTGCATTAAGTCATCCAGACTGATACCTGGGATGGCAGGAATGACGTATGAGGAGAGATTGGGTCGATTAGGCTTATATTCGCTGGAGTTTAGAAGAATGAGAGGGGATCTCATTGAAACTTATAAAATTCTAACAGGACTAGACAGACTAGATGCAGGAAGGATGTTCCCGATGGCGGGGGAGTCCAGAACCAGGGGTCACAGTTTAAGGATAAGGGGTAAGCCATTTAGGACTGAGACGAGGAGGAATTTCTTCACCCAGAAAGTGGTGAACCTGTGGAATTCTCTACCACACAGGGCAGTTGAGGCCAATTCATTAAATATATTCAAGAAGGAGTTGGATATATTTTTTGAGGCTAAAGGGATCAAGGGATATGGGGAGAAGGCAGGGACAGGGTACTGAATTTGGATGATCAGCCATGATCTCATTAAATGGCGGAGCAGGCTCGAGGGGCCGAATGGCCTACTCCTGCCCCTATCTTCTATGTTTCTATGAAAGGGCTTTGTCACCAAAAGGACGTTCATAGCAATTCAAACGTCGCCCTCCAACCCAACCCACGGCTTAAACTGCTGTATCACGATTAATCTAGCCCCAACAGATGTTGATTAGTTTGTTTCCCTCTTTTGTGACTGCCTGGGGAAAATTGGAACAGTCCTAAAGTCAGCACAACTGCATTTTCACTTTGTCAGTCAGAATAGCCATGACGAGCAGGGAAGAGCCACACACCGGAGCAAAGAGTGAGCGTCCTTCGGAACGATGATGTTCAGGAATCTTGCTGCAGTTATTTTGGAGGAGTATCACATTGCAAGCGGCCCATGTTGTGCCAGATATCAAAAAGGAGCTGAAGGGGGAAAAGTAAGCAATTCTCCAATTACGTCACCCATCAAAAATAAAGAGGTAACGCGACGATTACTGGTTTCACGCCAAAGTGCGTAGTGTTTCCTCAATCCATGGCTTTTGCCACCTTAAGGTGCCACCCTCAATTATCTTTCACAAGATCGGGTAGGGCACATAACCTCTTTTTTGCATCACACTGCCAACCACCAGCGCATTACGTGACACTAATGCCGGCACTGAGCATGGGTCCAGAGTCTCAATAATTCTGTTGAATTTAACTCTGATGAAAATTCAATTGGGTCAATTTGTAGCATGCATACCAGTGATGTTCAGTGGAGCTTGTTGCACCAACATCACCATTACATTCGCAAAATCCAGTGTAGCTATATTAGCTGGTGCATTTGGGATGCACTGCATGATAGGGTGGTGGAAACAGGTTAAACAGTAGCTTTCAAAAGGAAATTGGGTAAATACTTGAAGGAGAAAAAAATTGCAGGGATATGGGGAAAGAAACAAGGCGTGGAGCTAACTGGATTGCTCTTTGAAGGAGCCAGTACAGACTCGATGGGCCGAATGGCCTTCTTCTGTGCTGTACTATTCTATGATTCTACCCTTATTACAGTGTAGATTACTTTTATCGTTACAGCCCTCAACAACGTCCCCCGTAAGCTGCACTGCCTCCTGCGCGGCCTGCCTCCCGCAATGCGCGGCCCATTCAATTTTTTGCGCATGCGTGGCACCTACAATGCAAAAAGCCAGTGAGCGGCCTGCGCGGGACCTTGCAGATGACTGCTCGACCAAACACTGGCCCTCAGCAATGTTCAGATACTCTGCTTGTCCAAGTTTCTCCTCTACTGTTCCGAAGGTGATGCCACGAGCACCGGCTGCACGCCTACACCTCAGCCATACCCACCCAGTGTGCACACTCGTTCCAGCAGGTGGGGTCAGTGCATAGCAGTTGCTGGCTGATTTGCCCCTCCCGATCACCCCTCCAGCTGCGATCAGTAAATTAGTCACAGCTGAGTGATAGAATCTGGGCCCTTCCTGTATGACTCACTTCCTCCCTGGGCAGAACAGTTAACCTACCGAGCTTTGCCGTGCCCGTGCTATTCCATTCTATTCCAACAAGTTTAAGGCTTTTGACAACTAAACTTTGCACAGCTCCAAAAGTTCTTTACAAAACTGAAAGAAAGACAGGCTTGCATTTCTATAGCGCCTTTCACATCTTATAGGATTTCCCAAAGCGCTTTACAGCCATTGAAGTACTTTTTGAAGAGTAGTCACTGTTGTAATGTAGGAAGGGCAGCAGCCAATTTGTGCATCGCAAGACCCTACAGACAGCAATGTGATAATGACCAGACAATCTGTTTTTTAGTGATGTTGATTGAGGGATAAATATTGGCCAAAACTCCCCTGCTCTTCTTCGAAACAAAATACAATGTACAATTGTATAAGGAACATCATTTAGTTCCTGCAGATTTTGGCATCTCTATTCGTCAGAAAAACACCAGTCCCTTATGAGTAATTTGGTCGCTGGGTTCACTGACACCACAAAATGCTGTTCTCTCTTTGGGGTTTTTCCTTCCACAGAGGGGAAGCAACTTGGCTGCACACAAACACAGTGCTAGTCCGGCATGGTTCTACAAAAAAAACCATGAGCTGCACGCTCACAATGACTAATTATATTTTACTATACGGCCAAGCCAAGCACGGAAGTGAAAGCAATGATGAGTCACAGTAAAACTGACCAAGTACTAAACCTAAACAAGGCCCATCAAAACCGCAGAGGGTAATGTTCTGGGGCCACTGTAAAAAAAAATGTACTGTAGTATGTAGATTTGAAAATTGCTCCTAACAAATCGTGCAGCCCACTACAGCGCAAAGCACAAACCCCCCCGCCCACCCCACCCCACCCCCTCCCCGTACAGTGACGGCTTTACAGAAATGGGTTATTTTTGGTCTCTACTTAACAAAATTCAGTTCATGGCTAAACCCCAGAATCTGTTGTTAAATTAAACAGGATGCATGGCCAGAGTTCAGGAGACCCCCCGCACCGTTATATATCAGATCAGCGGAAAAAGAAACCAACCTGGTAATCCTGATCATCGATGGAAAATCTCTCTCGCAGATTTCTAAAAACCATCGGGCAATATTCCTTAAATTTGAAACGGCTTGGGAGGTTCTCCCTAGAAAAGAAATAATGAACAGTTTCTTCAAATTGGGATTTCTAGACCAGTTTTTATTTGATAAAACACCAAAGGCCTGTGAATCAATGTCAGTTAACGTGCCTGTTATGTCTTTTCCTCCCATCCTCCTCGTGCAAGAGTCCAGTCATGTGCAAAAATAGCAAATCGGATAGACTCAGCTAATTCTAATTTTATTGCTGTACCTCCCGAATTCTCCCTCCCTCTCGGTCGGGAACTACGATTTCATTATCCTTTCCAAGTAAAAAAAGGGGAGTGAGGGGGACGGAGAGGAAATAACAAAAGGATTTTGGGTTTTCACTCAGTAATTATTTCCCTTAATAACTTGCATCCTATCATAGAACAGGACAGCACAGAAGGAGGCCACTCGGCCCATCGAGTCATGGGATGGCAGGAATGACGTATGAGGAGAGATTGGGTTGATTGGGATTATATTCGCTAGAGTTTAGAAGAATGAGAGGGGATCTCATTGAAACTTATAAAATTCTAGCAGGACTAGACAGACTAGATGCAGGAAGGATGTTCCCGATGGTCGGGGAGTCCAGAACCAGGGGTCACAGTCTAAGGATAAGGGGTAAGCCATTTAGGACTGAGATGAGGAGGAATTTCTTCACCCAAGTGAACCTGTGGAATTCTCTGCCACACAGGGCAGTTGAGGCCAATTCATTAAATATATTCAAGAAGGAGTTGGATATATTTCTTGAGGCTAAAGGGGTCAAGGGATATGGGGAGAAAGCAGGGACAGGGTACTGAATTTGAATGATCAGCCATGATCTCATTGAATGGCGGAGCAGGCTCGAGGGGCCGAATGGCCTACTCCTGCTCCTATCCTCTATGTTTCTATGAGTCTGCGCCGGCTCTTTCGAAGCGCAATCCAGTTAGTCCCACTCCCCCACTCTTTCCCCATATCCCTGCAATTTTTTCTCCTCCAAGTATTTATCCAATTCCCTTTTGAAGGCTACTATTGAATCTGTATCCACCGCCCTATCAAGCAGTGCATTCCAAATCCTAACCACTCGAGGAATTAAAAAAAAAATTTTTTTTAAACACAACGGCCCCGATTTTCGGGCAGCTGTCGGGCGGCTTTTCATGCGGCTGTGGTCCGAAAATCGCGGAAAAAGCGGGTCGGGACCCCCCCCGCCTGATTCCCCGCCCCGTCCGACTTTCGGACCGCCGTTTTCACGCGCCCCGCTTCAGTCCCGGCTGCCGCTGGCGGGACTGGTCGTCGGAGCACTAACAAGCAATTATCTGCTTGTTGAAGTGGATTTTCCCGTGCCGTTGCGACTTTGGGGCTTTCCCCACCTGAAACCCGCCTGCGGAGAACCCCGCCGATGAGAGCTGGCGTGAAAACAGCTGGCTTGCTTGCTCGCAGCAGCAGGTCGCTGAGGGCTGAAGATATTTAAAGAGGCAGCATTTGCAGGCTGCAGGACCTTGTTGATCAAGGCTTGGGGGAACTATTTGAAGCCTTAGGAGCAGCTGCAGAAAGTTGGAGCCTCACAGACTTCTTCAGTGTGAGCTCCTGGGAAGCCCCTCTCACCACCCTAACTCAGGACCTCCTCAACCGAGGCATCTACTAGAAGCATGGGAGGCCTTTGGCACCTTCCCTTCCTGGCATTAGAGGATCTCCAACAGCAGAGGTGGCAGCAGCAGAACCAGGAACAGCAGGATGATTACCAGGAGCACCAGGCTGCTGCTCACTCACCTGAAGCTGCATAAGCCAGAAGGGGCCAGCGTTTGGAAGTGGCTTGAGAGCACCTTGCTGCGCTTTAGGGGGCCAGTGGGACCCGTTTCTGCACTGGCAGTCCTACTCAGAAGGACTTCCATGAAGATCTGGTTTCTCTGTTCAACAGATGGCCAACGCTCCTCAAGAGATGTCATTCTCTTATGAGCACTCACCATGTTTTCCGTATGCTGGCGAGTTATCTCCTCCATGGAGGTTGCCAACCTTTCCATGGTGCTGCGTTCATGCACCAATGACTCCACAAAGGCTCTGCTCATGGTCGCTATGGACTTCTCCATTCGCTCCACACTCGCAGCGACCCTGGAGACAAAACCTGCCAGAGACTCCTGCATCTGTGCATGGAGATCCATCACCTCTTCTCTTGCGGATGGACCCAGAGGCAGAGGGTCGAGATGCAGCGCAGCTGAGCTGAGCTGGCAGAGCCCTGCGCCCTCCGACGAGGACTCTCCACCGCTGTCCCTGTCTCCAGAATCTGCTGAGGCTCACTTGTCAGCTGTGAAACACCAGGTGACAACACTACTCTATGTCCCAAAGGTCCCCCCAAGGTGCGAGTGTCTGCGCTGGTGCTGGGTGCGCTTACTTCTGCTGACGCTGCACCCTCAGAGGTTGGAGCTTCCTCTGAGGAGTCTGGCTGCACAGCCTCTTCCTCCTCCACAGAGAGGACGGGGGCTCTGGATGGTACTGTGGGGGAGTAAAGGAAGGAGTTACAGATGTAATGCCAAGGTTCCTCTGGTGACTCCCAGCGAGTTGGCATCTGCTGACACCTGTATCCATGCAGCATTGGTCTCAGTGGGAGGCCTCTTCCTCCCTGACCTAGGGAAGAGGACCTCCCTGTGGGCCCTAACCCCATCCAATAATGCCTGCAGTGAAGCCTCGGCGAATTTGAAGGCAGCTCGGGGTCTGGCACTGGCCACAGCTGCTGCAGGCTCCTCTGCCATCCTGTATGGTTCGTTTGGAAGCCTTCAGAGGATGCAGTGCTTGCCATGGACCTTGAAAGCACCACGAATGATGACATCATACTGTGGGGATTCCTGACTCGATTTAGACAATTAGCAAGGCTTCCCACATGCTGGGAATTAATTGGCCAATTGAGGGAAAATTGCGTGGGGCTGGCTGACACTTTTTTATGTGTGTCAGAAACCCCACATTCGGGGAAATCCGACCATTTCCCACACAAGCCGAAAATCGGGCCCAACATGTCTGCTCTGGTTCTTTTGCCAATCACCTTAAATCTGTGCCCTCCTTTCAGGTGAGGAGCACAAGGACTGTCTGGATCTCGGACTTATCAACAGTAGCTGTTGATGCAGCTCCAAGATCCCCCTCAATCACGGCATACTTGCTTTTAAACCTTGTGAAGTAGTGACCCAGACAGAGATTTACATAAAATTTACAGCACAGAAACAGACCATTCGGCCCATCTGGTCTATGCTCCACACGAGCCTCCTCCCACCCTACTTCATCTCACCCCATCAACATATCCTTCTATTCCTTTCTCCTTCATCTAGCTTCCCCTTAAATGCATCTCTGCTACTCGCCTCAAACACTCTCCATGTGGTAGCAAGTTCCACATTCTAATCACTCTCTGGGAAAAGGAGCTCGTCTGGAGTTCCTTATTGGATTTGTTAGTAACGATCTTATATTTATGTCCCTTAGTTTTGACCTCCCCCACAAGTGGAAACATCTTCTCTACGTCTACTCTCTCAAACGCCTTCATAATTTCAAAGATCTCGATTAGGTCACCCTTCAACCTTCTCTTTTCCAGTGAAAAGAGCCCCAGCCCTTGAGTTAATAAAACTCAATCACTGGACATTGCTAAATTCCAATGACATTTAGGATAGGATTTTGACATTTAGGTGGATCAGCTTTTTTAGCCCAATCCAACACTTCACTAGATCAACGTTTGCCACAACCTCCCTCTCTGTCCTTTTCCAAAATGTTTCTCACCTTGTTCTCTTTGTAACTGCCCTCACGTCACAAACCATTCCTCACTCAAGAGAATTCACAAGGTGAGTTGTTTGCAGTACCCGGTCAGTCCTGCTCTGGCAGCCCATTTCATGGATGCGCAAGAGAGCAAGTCTAGCTCACTGATTCTTCCTATCCCTCTTTAAGAAAGTGCTTTGCCTCTGTCCCTTTTCCCCCAGCCCCCGCTTCCTTTGCTGGGAGTAAGATAAGGAATCAGGAACGTGGGGAAAAACGCATACATGAACCTGGTTACTATACCTCTTAAAAGGACATTGAAAAACAATTCAAAATTTACACAATTTAAACTGAATCCAAATGGCAACACGTCATGAACTAAAAACATGACTCTCACTATTGGAAAGCCCTTAAAGCTCGGCATATGCTTCCGTGCTCAATAAAATAAAGTTCAAAGGGAACATTCGGAGGACACTTTATATATGAATGTTTAACAGTTCAATACAGCCGGTTCAAATCATTCAACCTGAGGTTTATCTACACAATAAAACTACAAAAATCACCGTCCACCTACTTGTTAAAAAGGTGATTGTCCACTTTTATCTTGCTGTACGCTTTGAAGTCATCTGGCATCAACATAACAGGAATCTGAACATGGCTCAGCTCGTTGATCTGGAAAAGGAAATGGTTACTAATGTAAATTCGCTTTTATGGCAGGTTGTGTTAGTTCAAGTGTTCAAAATTGGTAACCTGTGTTGCCCGGCAAGGTACTGTAAATTTAAAGAAGGATGAAGACGGTTCATAGGAAACACACCGATGTGAAACAAAATAAAGGAAGTTAGTAAAAAGCTAGTTGTCAAATTTCGCCACCATTTTATTGCCACGACGTCAACATTTACCAGTTCGAATACTTCATGGAACGAGACTCCAAAATACTTTTGAGAGCCAAACGTCTGTTTGACGGCTCGGTTGGCAAATGCACGGTCTCTGTGTGTGTGAAACTGACCCCTGCAGATCGTTAGGGTCCCAGGATCGATTCCCAGTCCTTGCTAATTTCAGCCAAAGTGGCTGCAGCAACACTGCAATTCGGCTCAGTGCCCCAGAGCTAGGGAGGGGGCAAAAAAAAAAAAGAGACGATTCAGGTAGGATTCCTGCTCCTGATTGCTATCGAGTAACTTCTGCAGGACAACAACAACTTCTATTTATATAGCGCCTTTGACGTAATAAAACCCGTCCCAAGGCGCTTCACAGGAATGTTAGCACAAAAAAAAATTTGACACTGAAGTTTTTAAGGGGATGTTAGGGCAGATGACCGAGAGCTTGGTCGAAGAGGTAGGTTTTAAGGAGTGTCTTAAAGGAGGAGAGAGAAGCGGAGAGATTTAGGGAGGGAATTCCAGAGTTTAGGGCCTAGGAAGCTGAAAGTATGACTGCCAATGGTGGGGCATTTAAAATTGGGAATGTTCAAAAGGCCAGAGTGTATGTGTGTAGTTGGGCGTGTGGGGCTGGGTGCGGGTATGGGTATGCGTGGGGCTGGGCGTTAGTGGGGCTGGGTGTGGGTGTGTGGGGCTGGGGCTGGCCGCGTGCGGGGCTGTGTTTGTTTTGGCTGAGGATGCAATCAGGGTCAGCCGTGATCCTCCTCCATGCACACAGCACTCACTCAAAGAAACTTTGGCGAGTTGCTGCAGTGCATCTTGTAGATGGTACACACTGCAGCCACAGTACGCCGGTGGTGGAGGGAGTGAATGTTTAAGGTGGTGGATGGGGTGCCAATCAAGCGGGCTGCTTTGTCCTGGATGGTGTCGCGCTTCTTGAGTGTTGTTGGAGCTGCACTCATCCAGGCAAGTGGAGAGTATTCCATCACACTCCTGACTTGTGCCTTGTAGATGGTGGAAAGGCTTTGGGGAGTCAGGAGGCGAGACACTCGCTGCAGAATACCCAGCCTCTGACCTGCTCTTGGAGCCACGGTATTTATGAGGCTGGTCCAGTTAAGTTTCTTTTGATAAAGAACCAAACGGCAGAAAAAGATACGTCTATAAAAAGTTAGTTTACAAGTTTGAGCAACACCAATCTTGTAATGTTAGCCTGTGAATTGGTAGTAAAAGCATTGTACAAACACAGGGGAACTTGAACAAATAAACTTCTTATGAATTCAACTTTTTGAAAGCATTTGCAAAAGCAGGAATTTAAAAACCACTTAAGTGTCAGCAAGGAAAATCTAGAGTCCGAGTTGAACAAGAGAACTGGATAAATACTTGAAGGAGAAAAAAATTGCAGGGATGTGGGGAAAGAGCAGGGGAGTGGGACTAACTCTTCGAAAGAGCTGGCCCCGACTCGATGGGCCGAATGGCCTCCTTCTGTGCTATTCTATGATTCTAGAAATCATTCTGATTGCCTGCAGCTCACATACAGTCAATGTCAGACACAACGAGATGACATTCTCGCACCAACTACCCTCTGCTCGGTATACCTGCACAGCTCAGTACGCCTGTACCCAAGTCTTCTGCTGTTGGGCACTTTTAGACGGTAGGCAGGGGTGCAATGGGCTGAATGGCCTCTTTCTTTGTTGTAAAATTGTGTGGCCGGAATTTTGTTCGGGGAGGTGGGTAACCCGGGAGGCCGGGTTTCCCGCAGGCCCTGCCGATTTTACCGGCAGGGCCTACTTTAAATGTGAGGCCTCGGTTTCCCGCCCGCAGCCAGCCAGCCAGCTTGAGTGGCTGGCTGCGGTCCTGTAGGCCTCAATTGCGAGGGATCGGTCATGCGGAGGGATCGTGGGGGGGGGGTGGAAATCGGCAATCGGAAGGGGGGCAAGCAATCGGGGGGGAGAAAGAGGATCGGCGGGCGATGAGGAGTGGTTGGGCATCGGCAGGCAAGCGGGGATCATGGGGGCAAGCGGGGATCTGGGGCGGGGGCAGGGTGGTGTTGCCCTGGATCGGGGCCGGTCTGATCATCGTCGCTTGGGGGTGGGGGAGACAGGGACCCTGGAGGAATAAAGCCACTTACCCCTGGATGCAGCAGTCCCCGCCCTCTGTTTAACTGTCGGGTTTCACGAATTGTGTGAAACTCCGTCCACAGGCACTTAAATTCAAAATGGAGGGGGGAAAAAAAGAGGCTTTCAGCCTCATTACAATATTTAAATAACGGTAACTCCGCCTGGCAGCCGGTTGGCTGCCCGCTCCTATCCTGCCTCCAGGAAAACCAGAAGTAGGGGGGTTGGAGGCAGGATCAAGTCGGGATTCACATTTTTTAACAATTTAACTGCTCCCCAAGCTCCAAACCCACCCGTTTTTTAATGGGAAAATTCCGGCCTAGGATTCTAAAACTTTAATGAAACTGGGGCAACACTGACGTTGAGGGCAATGCTGTCACTAGGGCTCCAGTGATGCACAATGTCGCCTGTCGGGAGTTTTTATACTGTGCCCGCCTGAACTGTGAAAAACACCCAGCAGTACAATTACAGATTATGTCTTTCCAAAATTGGGTTGCAGCAGGAGAAGAGGTTGAGTTGTACAACGTCAGGATGATGTGCTGGTGGCGATAACTTGGTTACCAGTGGATGGAAGCAAGTAGAGGCGATGAATAATGAGCATCACCGGAGAAGCGTATTCCACATAAAGCGTACTGACTTGGGCACAAATTTCCTGTAGCACATGGATAACAACACACTGAATAACCCAGTGACACAAATACCCCATTCATACAACTGTACTGCTGAAAACGCCAAATCCCGTCAAAATCCAGTACTAAAATGTACCTTGGGAGGGTTTCCGAATCATAGAATCATAAAAATTTACGGCACAGAAGGAGGCCATTCAGCCCATCGCGTCTGTGCCGGCCGAAAAATAGTCAATCCAGCCTAATCCCACTTTCCAGCTCTTGGTCCGCAGCCCTGTAGGTTACGGCACTTCAGGTGCATATCCAAGTACTTTTTAAATGCATTGAGGGTTTCTATTCCACCACCCTTTCGGGCAGTGAGTTCCCGAACTCCACCACCCACTGGGTGAAAAAAAATTCTCCTCAACTCCCCTCCAATTCCTTTAAATCTATGCCCCCTGGTTATTGACCTCTCTGCTAAGGGAACTAGGTCATTCGTGGGTATAAGAACATAAGAAACATAAGAAATAAGAGCAGGAGTAGGTCATACGGCCCCTCGAGCCTACTCCGCCATTCAATAAGATCATGGCTGATCATCAACCTCAACTCCACTTTCTGGCCTGTTCTCCATATCCCTCGATTCCCCTAGAGTCCAAAAATCTATCTATCTGAGTCTTGAATATACTCAAAGACTCAGCATTCAGTGCCCTCAGAATTCCAAAGATTCACAACCCTCTGAGTGAAGAAATTCCTCCTCATCTTGGTCTTAAATGGCCGACCCCTCTACCTGGTAGCATAGTAGTTATGTTACTGGACTAGTAATCCAGAGCGTGGACTAATGATCCGGAGACGTGAGTTCAAATCCCACCACTGCAGTTGGGGGAATTTAAATTCAGTTCATTAAATAAATCTGGAATGAAAAGCTAGTGTCAGTAATGGTGACCCCGAAACTACCGGATTGTTGTAAAAACCCAACTGGTTCACTAATGTCCTTTAGGGAAGGAAATCTGTCGTCCTTACCCGGTCTGGCCTATATGTGACTCCAGACCCACAGCAATGTGGTTGACTCTTAACTGCCCCTCTGAAATGGCTGAGCGAGACACTCTGGAAAAAAAACGCTACGACAGACTGCGGCGATACAAGGCGGCGGCTCACCACCAACTTCTCAAGGGCAATTAGGGATGGGTAATAAATGCTGGCCTTGCCAGGGACGCCCGCATCCCGTGAATGAATAAAAAAAATAATTCCTATCCACTCTATCGAGGCCCTGTGCATTACTGGGACAAACAAAACAAGCACAGTTTGGCTGCTCTGGTTCAACATCATGTGGATTCTAAATCCAGGTGTAGTATAACTGTAACCCCATAATATGCCTGACATTTTCTGTCCCATGCATAATGGTACAAACCATGCTGACACAATAATAAAGAAAGTATCCTATTCTTCCCAATTCCTTTGGTCTCCTTGTTCCTGAATGCCCTACAACCGAGACTGATGGCAATCAAGCAGCACTCAACATCTTTCTTAATCATGCCCACGAGAACACACCTGTTTCTAAACACAGTATCTACTGTATTTGAGAATAAAACTTAAAAAGGTACAACGCCCTTACTGTTAAAACAGCGGAGGGAACCATACAGTGCAAGATTGTAGAAATCCTGCCGGGCTCGTTCGTCAATTACCAGGATGGAAATGTTACATTGGGTTAGCCGCCAGGTGGATGTTACGGGATGCCGGGATGACCCTCCCAATTGCTTTGCTTCCCCGCTTCACGGAACGACATACGGCCTTTGCTCGATATCTGCACACAGCTGATGCTAGGGATTCAGTGGGAGTTGGGAAAGGCGGTGGGGGGGGAAGGAAGGAAGTAGTTCAACCTTCTCCCTCTACAACCCTCCCTCTCCCACACCTGCCCCCTCCCCCAGCCATCATGCAATCTACGATGATCTTGGGACAGAATGCGAGCTACTGTTGATTAGCAAATATATCCGAGACACCAAATTTGCACTGTACCCGTTAATAGAAAATGATGTTCACAGAAGTGTTTATTTGCTATAAACATTACTTTTTGTATTAAAAAGTTATGTTTTCAGGGCCTTGCTGGAAACATAGGAACAGGAAGAGGCCAATCAGCCCCTCGAGCTTGTTCCGCCATTCAATTAGATCATGGCTGATCTGTACCTTAACTCTATCGACCTGTCTTGGTTCCGTAACCCTTAATACCCATGCCGAGCAAAACCCTATCAATCTCAGAGTTTTGACATTTTCAATTGACCCCCAGCCTCAACAGCTTTTTGGGGGAAAAGAGTTCCAGATTTCCGCTACCCTTTGTGTGAAGAAGTGCTTCCTGACATCACCCCTGAACGGCCTAGCTCTAATTTTAAGGCTACGCCCTCTTGTTCTGGTCTCCCCCCACCAGAGGAAATAGTTTCTGTCTACCCTATCAACTCCCTTAATCATCTTAAAACACCTCAATTAGATCACCCCTTAATCATCTATACTCAATGGAATACATGCCTAGTCTATACAAGCCGTCCTCCTAATTTAACCCTTTTAGCACCGGTAAATCTGCCGGGATAGTTTGTCTTGGGACATGCTGCCAATGGCAAAAAGGATAAGAAGTTTTATTACTAAGCCAAGAAATATGAGAGGTCTGCTAGACACAGCCTCATTTGCCGGGATAGGTTTCTGGATGGATAGATGTACATTTTAGTTTTCATTCTGTATAAATGTACCTTCCATTGTCGATTAACTCCACATTACAATTCTGCAAAGAAATCAAGAACCTCAAGAAATATTTCTAAAAGTAAACCATTATAACCAGAGCTTCTTTTCCAGAAAAAAACCACCAGCCAGATTGGAAATGCATTCAAATGACATTCGAAAAGAAGAAACCAGCGTTCTGGCCTGCAGTCTGATGAACGATTCAACTCTGAACTCGCTCAGTGATTCCTTAACCAGTATTGGACATCACGACCCTTAAAGGGACACGGCCTATCTTAGCACCAGTTTGCGTTACATGGCATAACTCTCCTGGCCCTAATGAGACCTTCTTTAATCTAAATTACCGCGAGCAATGCCATATTAGGTCCACAGGTATCTTATAAATTTTATGCAGCAGTGTTACGCAATTTTGTTTCTGTACTTGGGCAGCAATGGCTGCCAGCACATGCACCAAATTCAAATGCACTCTGTGCCACTGATGTACAATGGTGCTCACACAGAAGGATCAACTACACTATTGCAAAATCATGTCCTGCATTCTGTCTGAATCTAACACAAAATAACTTGCATTCATATGGTGTCTTTCACGACCGCAGGACGGCCCAAAGCACTTTACAGCCAATAAAGTACTTTCTGAAGTGTAGTCACTGCTGTAATGTAGGAAACGCGGTAGCCAAATTGCGCACAGCAAGGTCCCACATACAGCCATGTGATAACATAATAAAGAACATAAGAAGTAGGAGTAGGCCATTTGGCCCTTCGAGCCTGCTCCGCCATTCAATAAGATCAAGGCTGATCTTCTTCCATGACGAGATAATCTGTTTTAGTGATGTTGGTTGAGGGATAAATATTGGCTCAGCCACCGGGGAGAAACTCCCCTGCTCTAGAATCATAAGAGTTATACAGCACAGAAAGAGGCCCTTCAGCCCATCGTGTCCATGCCGGCCATCAAGCCCTGTCTATTCTAATCCCATTTTCCAGCACTTGGTCCATAGCCTTGTATGCTATGACGTTTCAAGTGCTCATCTAAATGCTTCTTGAATGTTGTGAGGGTTCCTGCCTCTACCACCCTTTCAGGCAGTGAGTTCCAGATTCCAACCACCCTCTGGGTGAAAAAGTTTTTCCTCAAATCCCCTCTAAACCTCCTGCCCCTTACCTTGAAACTATGCCCCCTGGTTATTGACCCCTCTACTAAGGGGAAAACTTCCTTTCTATCTACCCTATCTATGCCCCTCATAATTTTGTACACCTCAATCAGGTCCCCCTCAGCCTTCTCTGCTCTAAGGAAAACAACCCCAGCCTGTCCAGTCTCTCTTCACAGCTGAAGCGCTCCAGCCCAGGTAACATCCTGGTGAATCTCCTCTGCACCCTCACCCTCTAGTGACATGTGATCTTTTACATCCACCCGAGGGGGCAAACGGGGCTTCGGTCTAACGTCTCATCCGAAAGGCAACTGTTGGTTACAGGTTTATCACTGATACTGGTAGAAATTTGAGGAGATGAATTAAGAGCATCACATGAGCAGAGTATTAGAGAGTTCGCTTTTTCTTTTTTAATGCATTATTAGCAAAACACTAAATACAACACTGGATCATTTCACAATTCCACCCCACTATACACACATGCTTTTATCAAGCCATCATTTAACCAAAGCTCATAAACCTGCAGCATGTGGCAGCTGCACAATCACATACATCCACAGATTACGATGCCTCATGGACTTAACAGTTCCTACGTTTATCTGTTAGATTACAAACTCTTTAATTAGCAACTCGGGTAGTAATCCGATATACTAAAACAATAATTCAGAGGCTGATTTTCAAAATTAGCGGCCAAGGGATCGTGAAATTTGCCAGTAATTATTGATGAAATTTGATAGCAGAAGCAGAGCCAAACACGAGCAAAATCGCACCCAGCCACAGTGCTATATTGCATAGTGGCAATGCATAGACTGTGGAAACCAACAATCATCAAAATTACTGCACAAATTACAGAGGTTTAGTCAAACAGGTTTTATAGCTACTATATAGTAATCCTTTTAGCGTATATAAAGATAGTAATTATGCAGGATAACTGTTTAGTAAACCTAAATATTTTAACAGCTTTCAGTTAATCAGATATCATCCTTTGTAAGCTTTTTTAAAAAAAATAACATGCACAGCTTCGTACGTTTATATTTAAAGGCAAATGTCACATGTTCTTGCTCATGAGAAACAACAACTTGTATTTATATAGAGCCTTTAATGTCATAAAAAAACTGTCCCGAGGCACTTCACAGGAATGTAATCAAACAAAAAATTGACACCGAGCCAAAGGAGGAGACATTTGGACAGGCAATTGGTCAAAGGGATAAGTTTTAAAAGGAGAAGCAGAGAGGTTTGGCGGGGGGGGGGGGAATTCCAGAGCTTAGGGCCTAGACGGCTAAAGACACGGCCGCCAATGGTGGAGTGATGGAAGTCGAAGATGCACAAAAGGCCAGAGTTGGAGGAATGCAGAGTTCTCGGAGGGTTGTAGGGCTGGAGGAGGTTACAGAGATAGGGAGGAGCGAGGCCACGGAGGGATTGGAACACGAAGATGATAAAACAATCTTAAAAGTGCTAGATGCTTGTGAGTTGCAACCTGAAACTGGTCTATTTCAATTACCTTAACAAGTTTCAAGCATGTGCAGATAAGACCTATGCTTTTAGATTTTAAAATGGCATCAGCCCTGACTCCTACTGGACTCCAAACCTGAAACTAAACATCAGAGCTGCATGGATCGTCCATGGACATAGGAAAATAGGAGCAGGAGTAGGCCGTTCAGCCCTTCGAGCCTGCTCCACCATTCAATATGATCATGGCTGATCCTCTATCTCAATACTATATTCCCGCTCTCTCCCCATACCCCTTGATGCCTTTTGTGTCTAGAAATCTATCTCCTTCTTAAATATATTCAGTGACTTGGCCTCCACAGCCTTCTGTGGTAGAGAGAATTACACAGGTTCACCATCCCCTGAAGAAATTTCTCCTCATCTCAGTCCTAAATGTCCTACCCCGTATCCTGAGACTGTGACCCCTCGTTCTAGACCCCCCAGCCAGGGGAAACATCCTCCCTGCATCCAGTCTGTCTAGCCCTGTCAGAATTTTATACGTTTCAATGAGATCCCCTCTCATTCTTCTATACTCTAGTGAATACAGGCCATGTCGAATCAATCTCTCCTCATACGACAGTCCTGCCATCCCAGGAATCAGTCTGGTGAACCTTCGCTGCACTCCCTCTACGGCAAGTATATCCTTTCTTAGGTAAGGAGACCAAAACTGCACACACTACTCCAGGTGTGGTCTCACCAAGGCCCTGTATAACTGTAGTAAGACATCCTTGCTCCTGTACTCAAATCCTCTTGCAATGAAGGCCAACATACCATTTGCCTTCCTAACAGCTTGCTGCACCTGCATGTTTGCTTGAGGAGAGATTGGGTCGATTAGGCTTATACTCGCTGGAGTTTAGAAGAATGAGAGGGGATCTCATTGAAACTTATAAAATTCTAACAGGACTAGACAGACTGGATGCAGGAAGGATGTTCCCGATGGCGGGGGAGTCCAGAACCAGGGGTCACAGTCTAAGGATAAGGGGTAAGCCATTTAGGACAGAGATGAGGAGGAATTTCTTCACCCAGAGAGTGGTGAACCTGTGGAATTCTCTACCACAGAAGGCAGTGGAGGCCAATTCATTAAATATATTCAAGAAGGAGTTAGATATATTTCTTAAAGCTAAAGGGATCAAGGGATATGGGGAGAAGGCAGGGACAGGGTACTGAATTTGGATGATCAGCCATGATCTCATTAAATGGTGGAGCAGGCTCGAGGGGCCGAATGGCCTACTCCTGCTCCTATCTTCTATGTTTCTATGTTTCAGTGACTGGTGTACAAGGACACCCAGGTGTCTTTGTACATCAACATTTCCCAATCTATCACCATTTAAATAATACTCTGCCTTTGTTTTTCCTACCGAAGTGGATAACTTCACATTTATCCACATTATACTGCAACTGCCATGTATTTTCCCACTCACTCAACTTGTCTAAATCGCCTTGAAGCCTCTTTGCATCCTCCTCACAACTCACAATCCCACCTAGTTTCGTGTCGTCAGCAAACTTGGAAATATTACATTTGGTTCCCTCATCCAAATCATCGATATATATTGTGAATAGCTGGGGCCCAAGCACTGATCCCTACGGTACCCCACTAGTTACCGCCTGCCACCCTGAAAAAGACCCATTTATTCCTACTCTCTGTTTCCTGTCTGTTAACCAATTTTCAATCCATGCCAGTATATTACCCCCAATCCCATGTGCTTTAATTTTGCACACTAACCTCTTATGTGGGACTTTATCAAAGGTCTTCTGAAAATCCAAATACACTACATCCACTGGTTCTCCCTTATCTATTCTACCAGTTACATCCTCAAAAAACTCCAGTAGGTTTGTCAAACACGATTTCCCTTTCATAAATCCATGTTGACTTTGTCTAATCCCGTTGATATTTTCCAAGTGTACTGCTATCAAATCCTTTATAATAGACTCTAGCATTTTCCCTACTACTGAGGTTAGGCTAACTGTAGTTCCCGGTTTTCTCTCTCCCTCCTTTTTTAAATAGTGGGGTTACATTTGCCACCCTCCAATCTGCAGGAACTGTTCCATAATCTATGACAACCAATGCATCCATTATTTCCATGGCTACCTCTTTTAGTACTCTGGGATGCAAATTATCAGGCCCTGGGGATTTATCGGCTTTCAGTCCCATTAATTTCTCCAGCACAATTTTTTTTACTAATACTAATTTCCTTTAATTCCTCCTTCTCACTAGACCCTTGGTTCCCTTGCATTTCTGGGAAGTTATTTGTATCTTCTTCCGTGAAGACAGAACCAAAGCATTTGTTTAATTGCTCTGCCATTTCCTTGTTCCCCATTATAAATTCTTCCGTTTCTGACTGTAACGGACTTACATTTGTCTTCACTAATCTTTTTATTTTTACATACTTGTAGAAGCTTTTACAGTCTGCTTACTAGGCAGGCTGTGACTAGTGGGGTACCGCAAGGATCGGTTCGTAGGCCCCAGCTATTCACAATCTATATCAATGATTTGGATGAGGAGACTAAATGTAACATTTCGAAATTTGCTGATGATACAAAGCTAGGTGGCAGTGTCAGTTGTGAAGAGGATGTGAAGAGGCTTCAGGGGGATCTCGACAGGCTCAGTGAGTGGGCGAGAACATGGCAGATGGAATATAATGTGGATAAATGAGAAGTTATCCACTTTGGTAGAAAAAACAGAAAGGCAGAGTATTTCCTAAGTGGTGAAAGATTGGGGAATGCAGATGCTCACAGGGACCTGGGTGTCCTTGTACATGAGTCACTGAAAGTGAATGTGCAGGTGCAGCAAGCCATTAGGAAGGCAAATGGTATGCTGGCCTTCATTACAAGACGATTTGAGTTATATAGGGCCTTGGTGAGACCACACCTGGAGTACTGTGTACAATTTTGGTCTCCTTACCTAAGGAAGGATATAGTTGCCATAGAGGGAGTGCAACGAAGGTTCACGAGATTGATTCCTGGGATGGCAGGACTGTCGTATGAGAAGAGATTGAGTAAACTAGGCCTATATTCTCTTGAATTCAGAAGAATGAGAGGGGATCTCATTGAAGCATACAAAATTATTACAGGGCTTGATAGGATGGATGCTGGGAGAATGTTTCCCTTGGCTGGGGAGTCTAGAACCAGGGGCCACAGCCTCAGGATAAAGGGTAGGCCATTCAGGACTGAGATGAGAAGAAATTTCTTCACACAGAGGGTGGTGAATCTTTGGAATTCTCTACCCCAGAGGGCTGTGGAGGCTCAGTTATTGGGTATATTCAAAACAGAAGTCGATAGATTTCTGACTAGTAAGGGCATCAGGGGATATGGCAATAGGGCCGGTGAATGGAGTTGAGGCAAAAGATCAGCCATGATCTCATTGAATGGCAGAGCAGTCTCGAAGGGCCGAATGGCCTACTCCTGCTCCTATTTCTTATGTTTATGTTCCTTGCAAGTTTACTCTCATACTCTATTTTTCCCCTCTTAATCAATCTCTTGGTCCTTTTTTGCTGAACTATAAACTGCACCCAATCCTCAGGCTTGCTACTTTTTCTGGCAACTTTATCTGACTCCTCTTTGGATCTAATACTATCCTTAATTTCATTTGTTAGCCATGGTTGGGCCGCTTTTCCTTTTGTGTTTTTGTGCCAGAAAGGAATGTATAACTGTTGCAATTCATGCATTCGTTCCTTGATGCGCTATCAATTACTCAAAAGACTGAGGTTAAGCGAGTAACGAACAGGCTTTTATTAACAAGAGAATGAAGGTGTGCCTCGAGTGGTCGACCAGTCCAGAATACAGAGGGACTGTGGAGCAGTCACCTTTATACCTGGACTCGTGGGAGGAGTCAGCCGAGGCATGTACAGACATGCACACAGTGGAATACAAACACCCACACAGGCAGGTATAACAGTGGTTTACCACATTCACCCCTTGTTTAAAAATGAGTCCGGCGGGGTGAAGTGTATTAAAAGTTTGTGTATTGGAGTCTCTCCGGAGGTCTTGTCTGCCGCTGTGATCGACGTGGCGACGGCAGGGGTAGTGAAGCTTCTGGCGTCGAGTCCCGCGTAGGCTGGGGCACTGGTGTGTAGTCCTCGTGGGTGTCGAGCGGGTCGCGGGGCCCAGGCATGCCGTCTGCTGGGGTTGGATATTGGATCGTGGGGGGGGGGGGGGTGGTAGTGGGTTACTGGGGCCCCCGAGGGTGCGAGGTCTCGTATGGAGACTCTGTCCTCCCGCCCGTCCGGGTACACAATGTAAGCATACTGGGGGTTGGCGTGGAGGAGGTCGACCCTCTCAACCAGGGGGTCCGTTTTATGGGTCCTCACGTGTCTTCTCAGTAGGACCGGCCCTGGGGACGTCAGCCATGGCGGTAGCGATGTCCCCGATGTGGACTTCCTTGGGAAGACAAACATTTTCTCATGAGGGGTGGCGTTAGTGGCAGTGCAGAGCAGTGACCGAATAGAGTGGAGCGCATCGGGGAGCACATCCTGCCAGCGGGAGGTCGGAAGGCCCCTAGACTTTAAGGCTAGCAGGGCGGCCTTCCAAACTGTCGCATTCTCTCTTTCCACCTGTCCGTTCCCCCGGGGGTTGTAACTGGTGGTCCTGCTTGTGGCAATACCCCTAGCGAGCAGGTACTGGCGGAGTTCGTCGCTCATAAACGATGAGCCCCGGTCGCTATGGATATAGCTGGGGAAACCGAACAGGGTGAAGAGGTCGTTCAGACATTTAATGACCATGGCACTGGTCATGTCCGGGCAGGGGATGGCGAACGGGAAACGGAAGTACTCATCAATAATGTTGAGGAAGTACACATTGCGGTCGGAGGAGGGGAGAGGCCCTTTAAAATCAACGCTCAGGCGCTCGAAGGGGCGAGTGGCTTTTATCAGGTGAGCCCTGTCTGGTCTATAAAAGTGCAGTTTGCACTCAGCGCAGACTTGGCAGTTCCTGGTCATGGTCCTGACCTCCTCAATGGAGTAAGGCAGGTTGCGGGCCTTGATGAAGTGGAAGAACCTGGTGACCCCCGGGTGACAGAGGTCATTGTGGAGGGCCCGCAGTCTATCGATCTGCGCGCTGGCGCAGGTGCCACGCGATAGAGCATCTGGGGGTTCATTGAGCTTCCCGGGCCGGTACAAGATCTCGTAATTGTAGGTGGAAAGTTCGATTCTCCACCTTAAGATCTTGTCGTTTTTGATTTTGCCCCTCTGCTTGTTGTTAAACATAAAAGCAACTGAACGCTGGTCAGTGAGCAGGGTAAATCGTTTTCCGGCCAGGTAGTGCCTCCAATGACGCACAGCCTCCACAATAGCCTGGGCCTCCTTCTCAACAGCGGAGTGTCTGGTCTCCGGGCCCTGGAGGGTTCGTGAAAAGAAGGCCACGGGTCTCCCCGCCTGATTAAGGGTAGCGGCCAGGGCAAAGTCGGACGCGTCGCTTTCCACCTGGAAGGGGATGGATTCGTCCACTGCGTGCATGGTGGCTTTGGCAATGTCTTCCTTGATACTTTGGAAGGCTAAGCGGGCCTCTGCCGTCAAGGGAAAAGAGGTGGACTTGATCAGTGGACGGGCCTTGTCCGCATAGTAGGGGACCCACTGGGCGTAATAGGAGAAAAACCCTAGGCACCTCTTCAAGGCCTTGAGGCAGTGGGGCAGTGGGAGTTCCATAAGGGGACGCATCCGGTCGGGGTCGGGATCGATGACTCCGTGTTCCACAACACAGCCAAGGATGGTGAGGCGGGTTGTGCGGAATATGCACTTCTCCTTGTTATACGTCAGGTTCAGAAGTTGGGCGGTGCAGAGGAATTTTTTGAGGTTTGCGTCATGGTCCTGCAAGTCATGGCCGCAGATGGTCACATTGTCCAGATATGGGAAAGTGGCCTGCAACGCATTTTGATCGACCATCCGGTCCATCTCCCTTTGGAAGACGGAGACCCCGTTGGTGACGCCAAAGGGAACCCTAAGGAAGTGATAGAGGCGGCCGTTTGCCTCAAAGGCAGTATACTGGCGGTCCTCAGGGCGGATAGGGAGCTGGTGGTACGCTGATTTCAGGTCAATGGTCGAGAAGACACGGTACTGCGCGATCTGGTTGACCATATCAGCTATGCGGGGGAGTGGGTAAGCGTCCAGCAGGGTGTAGCGATTTATTGTCTGGCTGTAGTCGATGACCAGGCGCTGCTTCTCGCCGGTCTTAACGACCACAACCTGGGCTCGCCAGGGGCTGGTGCTGCCCTCAATAATCCCCTCCTTCAGGAGCCGCTCCACTTCGGTTTTAATGAAAACCCTGTCCCCGGCACTGTATCGCCTGCTCTTTGTGGCGATGGGCTTACAGTCGGGGGTGAGGTTAGCAAACAGTGGGGGGGGGGGTGACTCTGAGTGTGGAGAGGTTGCACCTGGTGTGCGGCGGGCAATTTGGAAGCTGCTGGCTGCGGACTGTGAGTGGGGTCCACCGTACGCCATCGTAACACTTTTAAGGTGGCACTGAAAATCTAACCCCAGTAGAATGGCAGCGCAGAGGTGGGGCAGGACCAGAAGTTTAAAATTATCGTACACAGTCCCGTCTACTAAGAGTGTCACCACGCAGTAGCCGCCAATGTCCGCCGACTGGGACTCGGAGGCCATAGAAATCCGCTGGTGCGCAGGCAGGACTGGGAGAGAGCAACGCCGCACCGTGTCGGGGTGGATGAAGCTCTCCGTGCTCCCAGAGTCAAAAAGGCAGGTTGTTTCGTGACCATTTACCTTAATGTCCATTGTGCACCGGGCCAGTTGGTGCGGTCTCGCTTGGTCCAGCGTAACGGAGGCCAGTGTAGGGGTCGGTGTGTCACTGCGGGTATCAGATGAGGCGGTGTTGGGGGCCTGCTGCGTCCCGGCTGGCGTCCAAGATGGCGGCGTCCATGATCCCCATGTGGCTGGAGGCATCCAAAATGGCTGCTGTTCCGGTGGTTCGCACATGGCTGGGGAGGCCCAAGATGGCGGCCCGCACGGCCCACACGCGGCGCTGCTGGGATTCGGGGTGGCTTTGGCCCTGCAGACGCTGGCGTAGTGTCCCTTCTTCCCGCAGCCCGAGCAGATCGCATTTTTCGCCGGGCAGCGCGCTCTGGGGTGTTTGGCCTGGCCACAGAAGTAGCATTTCTGGCCTTGGGACACTGCTGCGGTAGTTGGGCCGTTGCTGGGATGTGGCTGGGGTGGCATGGCGCTATGAGACGGTCCTACCGTGTCCCAGGCTGTCGTTCCCCGCGGCGTCCACGGTGCAGAGGAGTAGGCATCCATGCCCCGGTAGGCTGCGTCCAATGATAGTGCGAGTTCAGAGGCCTTGTTGAGGTCGAGGTCACTCTGCTCCAACAGTCGCTGTCGGGTGTAATTGGACCTGTGGCCCGCTACAAAAGCATCCCGGATAAGTTCCTCTGTGTACACGGCGGCCTTTACATCCTTACAACCACAGGCCCACAGACAGTGCCTGAAGGTATTCCTCGGTCGATTCCCCAGGTTGTTGTTTACGACTCCCCAGGAGGTGCCTGGCGTACACCTCGTTCACTGGGCGCGTGTACTGGTCCTTGAGGAGCTTGAGAGCAGCCGTGTACGAGGTCGCGTCCTGGATGACCGAGTACGCTCGGTGGTTCACTTTGGAGGTCAGGACATCCAGTTTGTCCTCATCCGATTTGACCGTTGCAGCGGAGGCGATCAGGAATCTTTCAAAGCACCTAAGCCAGTGAGCAAACTTGGTGGATGCGTCCGCCTCCCGATGGTCTAAGTCCAGGCATACTGGTGTGAGGATCTTCTCCATTATAAAAAAATCTTGTTAATAAAATTGATGCGCTATCATTTACTCAAAAGACTGAGGTTAAGCGAGTAACTAACAGGCTTTTATTAACAAGAGAATGAAGGTGTGCCTCGAGTGGTCGACCAGTCCAGAATACAGAGGGACTGTGGAGCAGTCACCTTTATACCTGGACTCGTGGGAGGAGTCAGCCGAGGCATGTACAGACATGCACACAGTGGAATACAAACACCCACACAGGCAGATATAACAGTGGTTTACCACATTCCTTAAATGTTAGCCATTGCCTATCCACCGTCATGCCTTTTAATGAAGCTCCCCAATCTATCATAGCCAACTCACTCCTCATACCTTTGTAGTTTCCTTTGTTTAGATTTAGGACCCTAGGTTCGGATTGGACTTCTTCACTTTCCATCTTAATGAAGAATTCTATCATGTTATGATCACTCTTCCCTAAAGGACCCTGCACAAAAAAGATTATTAAATAACCCCTTCTTATTGCACAATACCCAATCTAGGATAGCATGTTCCCTAGTTGGCTCCTCAACATACTGGTCTAAAAACCCATCTCGTACACACTCCAGGAATTCATCCTCCACAATATTATTGCTAATTTGGTTTGGCCAGTCTATATGTAAATTAAAGTCACCCATGATTACTGTAGTACCCTTGTTACATGCATCTCTAATTTCCTGTTTGAGGACATCCCCTACATTACCACTACCATTACATCCAACAACAACAACTTGTATTTATACAGCACCTTTAACGTAGTAAAACGTCCCAAGGTGCTCCACAGCAGTGTCATAAAACAAAATTTGACACCGAGCCACATAAGGAGAAATTAGGGCTGGTGACCAAAAGCTTGGTCAGAGAGGTAGGTTTTAAGGAGCGTCTTAAAGGAGGAATGAGAGGTAGAGAGGCGGAGAGGTTTAGGGAGCGAATTCCAGAGCTAAGGGCAGATGTAGGCACGGCCACCAATGGTTGAGCAATTATAATCAGGGATGCTCAAGGGGCCAGAATTAGAGGAGTGCAGATATCTTAGGGGGGTTGTAGGGCTGGAGGAGATTACAGAGATAGGGAGGGGCAAGGCCATGGAAGGATTTGAAAACAAGAAAGGGAATTTAAAAAAAATCGAGGTGTTGCTTAACCGGGAGCCAATGTAGATCAGCGAGCGCAAGGGTGATGGGTGAACGGGACTTGGTGCAAATTAGGGCATGGGCAGCTGAGTTTTGGATGGCCTCAAGTTTACGGAGGGTAGAATGTGGGAGGCCAGCCAGGAGTGCATTGGAATAGTCAAGTCTAGAGGTAACAAAGGCATGGATGAGGGTTTCAGCAGCAGATGAGCGGAGGCAGGGGCGGAGACGGGCGATGTTACGGAGGTGGAAATAGGCGGCCTTAGTGGTGGTGCGGAAACGTGGTCGGAAGCTCATTTCAGGGTCAAATACGACATCGAGATTGCGAACAGTCTGGTTCAGCCTCAGACAGATGCTAGGGAGAGGGATGGAGTCGGTGGCTAGGGAACGGAGTTTGTGGCGGGGCTCGAAGACACCTCTGCTATCAATTCAGGCAACTGCTGGATTGAGAGCCGAGGTGGGGGTGGGGGGGGGGGGGAATCAATTAAAAACACTCAATTTGATTTTACCTGGCTTATGCAAAACGAACTCCAAACGCCCATGAAAATTCTGGTAGATAATCGAGAGTGCAGATAATCAGACTTTCACTGTAGTATCTTTGTGAGCTTGTTCATTCCTTTCAATCTGAGTTTTCATACCAGTTCTCGGATACCAATTAAAAAGGAAAATCTATAGAAAATACTCTCCACGGAACAGGGTGGCACAGTGGGCTAAACGCCGGTTTTCACCTCTGGGACCTGCACTCAAATCTAGCCCAGCCTACTGGGACAAAAGTCACTTCTGTCTGCTGCTAATAAAGGCCCTATGTGAAATGGGTTGGGCAGTCTCAACCCAGCTCCATGTGGGCAGGGGTTTCCAGCACAAAAAACTGTCAAGAGCACGAATCGGCAATCTCGTTCAGAGATTACAGCTCATAGGAACAGGAGGGTCGGCCACTCAGCCCCTTGAGCCTGTTCCGCCATGCTATTAGATCATGGCTAATCTGTACCTCAACTCCATTTTCCTGCCTTCGGAGGTTGGGGCTGAGGCCCATTGTTGGGGCAGTGTGGAGCGACCTTTGCTCTGCATCTGGCTGTGGTGACCTGAGAGTGCTTGATGCCAAAAATGGGCGGCGTTCCCTGGAACTAATATGCCTCACTTTTCTTTAAGTACACTGCATACAAAGTACTCCATCCCTCCCCCATTTTTCTCTTAAAATTGTTCCGTATTGTTTTAAGACATGTGGCTGGAAGACCCATTCCTTACACTGTCAACCTAACTTGCACCAGTTTGGAATTAATGTGCTATTCCACCAGTGTCTGGAGTGATGTCAGCACTTTGCGCACATGCACTGGGCCATGGCTAGTCTGTGCTTGTGCAAAGTACCAAGCTCCCTCATCCACTGTCAGCCCTGACTTAGTGGGTAGCACTCTCGCCTCTGAGCCAGACGGTTGTGGGTTCAAGTCCCACCCCAGAGACTTGAGCACAAAATCTAGGCCGACACTCCCAGTGCAGTGCCGAGGGAGCGCCGCGCTGTCAGAGGTGCTGTCTTCAGATGAGATGTTAAACCGAGGCCCTGTCTGCCCTCTCAGGTGGGCGTAAAAGATTCCATGGCCACTATTTCGAAGAAGAGCAGAGGGAGTTCTCCCCGGTGTCCTGGGGCCAATATTTATCCCTCAACCAACATCACTAAAACAGATGATCTGGTCATTATCACATTGCTGTGCGCAAAATGGCTGCTGTGTTTCCTACATTACCTCATCTGAGGGACGGCACCTCCGGCAGTGCAGCACTGCCTCAGTATTGCACTGAAGTGTCAGCCTGGCTTAAGTGCTCAAGTCTCTAGAGTAGGAATTGAATCTATGACCTTTTGACTCACAAGACGAGAGAGCTACAAGGTTGATGCCTACATATAAATACTGGAGAGCAATGCAGTTAGGTTACTCTCGCAGACCCAGGCGGCAGTAGAAAAGCAACTATAGAGAGAGGGGTGATAAAGTAAAAGTTTTACACTGGCCAACAGGAGAGGAGGGGTGAAAGCTGAGGAAAAAGTCCTGAAATTGGTGCTTCTGCTCCTAATCCTGTACTCCAACAATAGAAGAGTTACATTAAAATGAATGAATGAATTTTGTTCTTTTCTCACTGCACAGGATGTTAACCGAGCCCATGTTATTAGTGTACCACACCCAGAATGCCAGATCACCAGGTATTTCTAGTCTTGCAAGGGCCGTATAATCCACCGTGCAAAAGCAACCAGACTCGGCAACGATCAGGTCCCGCAGCAGACACTCAGTTCTAGCTCTCTACCTGTTCAGACACTCCACCCACTCGTCCGAGTCCACTCCTTGGAAGCTGAATAATTGGAGCTTCATCTAAAGAACAAATGAGTCAGACTTTAATTTCTATTACAACAGCCATTAAACAAAGGCAGTTGTAATGCTTCAATTGTTATTGAGAAACTTAGGCGAAGGACCAAAGCCCAAAAAGTGCAGAACGCCAATGCTTCCTCTGAGCTGCGCAAGCGTGCAGCCGCGCAGTAATCTGCAAGGTACCGCGCAGTAATCTGCAAGGTACCGCGCAGGCCGCTCACAAGCCTTTCCATTGGAAATACCGGGCATGCGCGGAAATTTAAAGGGACCGCGCGGTGAAATAAACAGGCCATGTAGAATATAGTGCAGCCTACAGGGAACATTGCTCAACACCACCAAGTTTGAAAAAGAGTAGGAAATAAATTAAGTGGCGATTAGATGACACCAAGCTTGTAATTTTTTTTTAAACCTGTAGGTAGTAAAAGAAAGGGAAAACTCGGGGCAGTAGAATCCAACACCGTGAAGAGGAAGAGAAAGAACATGTAGGATGGCATATTTAGGGCTTGGAAGGAACAAGAGAGTAAAATTCAAAGTAGCAATAATCACAGCTGCATTGATAAAATAGAAAAGGATTGCTCCTGTAACATATAATTTGCAAAAAAACAAATTCATAGGATAACTTCCTTACGGATGGGAAGGCCATTCAGCCCATCTTAGATTACCCATGCAGAATGAACCTACACTCCTCCCCTTCCCCTCCACACCCACAGCATCCAATAGTTTCTTAAATAGCTACAGGGCTTTTGCCTCCACTACCCTACCTGGAAGTTCAATCTGTGGAAGTTCAATCTGTGTATTCATCATTCTGTGCGTGAAGAACTTCTCGGCGTCGGAACACAAGAACAGGAGTGGGCCATTCAGCCCCTCGAGACTGTTGTGCCATTCAATTCAATTATGGACTTCAACCCCATTTTTCCGCCTTTGCTCCATATCCCTGCATACCTACACCTAACAAAAAATCTGTCGATCGCAGTCTTGAAAATTTCAATTGTCCCAGCATCCACAGCCTTTTGAAGGGGAGAGTTTTCCAGATTGCCAATACCGTGTGTGTGAGAAACTGCTGCCGGATTTCTTTCCGAAATGACTTTGTTCCAATTTTAAGATTATGCCCCCTTGTTCTGGATTCCCCCACCAGAGCAAATACTTTCTCTGTAACTACCTTATCGAATCTCAATCATTTAAAATACCTTGATTAGATCACTCCTCAACCTTCTAAACTCAAGGGAATACATGTAACCTGTCCTCATAATTTAACCCTTTGAGCCCTGGTATCATCCTGATGAATCTGTGCTAGATCCTCTCCAAGGACAATATATCTTTCCTGAGGTATGGTGCCCAAAACTGAACTCAGTACTCTAGATGGGGTCTGACCGAGGCTCTGTACAACTGAGGGATCGCTCCCTCACTTGTGAATTCCAAATCTCCAGATAAAGGCCAACATTCCATTAGCCTTTTTGATTACTTTTTGTCTCCGTGCATTGGCTTTTAGCAATTTGTGCGTATGGACGCCTATAGCCCTTTGCTCCCTCACAGCTCCTAGCCTCTCACCATTAAGAAAATATTCCATTTGTCTTTTTCACATCCAGAGTGGATGACCTCACGCTTCCCCACACTGAATTCCAACTACCAGAGTTTTGCCCACTCACTTAGTCAATCTACGTCTCTTTGTAACTTCCTCCTTCTATCTGTCAACTTACTGTCCCTCCTAACTTAGTGTCATCTGTAAACTTGGATATACAACTCTCTAGTCCTTCGTCCAAGTCGTTTATATGCTGAAAAGCTGAGGTCCCAGTACAGATCCCTGTGGAGCATCATTTGTCACATACCACCAACCAGAGAACAAATTCTTTATCCCTACTCTCTGTCTCCTACCTCCCAACCAATTACCAATCTATGTCACAGGGTTACCTCAATTTCCATTCGCTGCTCTATACTGTATTCGCTGCTCACGATGCAGTCTCCTCTACATTGGGGAGACCAAACGCAGATTGGGTGGCCGCGTTGCGGAACACTTCCATTCAGTCTGTAAGCGTGACCCCGAGCTTCCGATCGCCTGTCACTTTAATTCTCCCCTCCACTCCCACTCTGACTTCTCTGTCCTCGGCCTCTTACACTGTTCCAATGAAGCTCAACGTAAGCTCGAGGAACAGCACCTTATCTTTCGATTAGGCACTTTACAGCCTCTGGACTCAACATTGAGTTCAACAATTTCAGACTATAACCCCTGCCCCCATTTTTTCAGGCGACAGCTGTTGATGATTCTGCCATCCCCATTTGCAACATTTAATTTCTCCTGCCTTCCATCCTTACACAGACCGTCCCTTTTGTTCCTTTCTCCCCTCCCCCCACCCCCCCCCCCCCACCCTTTCCCTGCCTCTGCACCTGCTTAAAACCTGTTACAGGAAACTTTGTGATATCCGGCACCGACGGGACCGAGCTGTTGCCGATCTATCAAAACTGCCGGACATACCAGCGTTAATGTTGAAGCATACGGAGGTTTTCATCTCCGTATCTGACAACAAACACTGTTGCTTAGCAACAGCTTCAAACAGTCAGCCCGTACCTTGGAAGCGTCTCTGTAGCTTAGCAACAGCTTCAGAGAGACTTTCCAGAGCCCGACTGTTGGAAAAAAAGCCACGAGAAGAAAAAAAACCTAACAAAACGGCTCCTGATTTCTGCCGGTAGATCGAGGTTTCCGGACATACAACCTCCGGATAAACCAAAGTCTCCTGTACATCTCCAGCTATTTCCAGTTCTGACAAAGGGTCACAGTCAGACCTGAAACATTAACTCTGTTTTTCTCTCTCTCCGCGGATACTGCCTGGCCTGCTGAGTGTTTCCAGCATTTTCTGTTGTTCCCTCAAATTCCATGTGCTCTCATTTTTGTTAATAATCTCTTGTGTGGAACCTTATCAAATGCCTTCTGGAAGTCCATATAGACAACATCCATAGACACTCCCCTGTCCACCATGCTAGTGACAGCCTCAAAATGTACAACGAGATTAGTCAGACATGACCGACCCTTCACAAATCCATGCTGACTCTCTTTGATCAACTGATACTTGTCCAAGTGCTCAGTCACTCTGTGTCTCCGATGATAGATTCCAGTAACTTCCCCACAATTACTGCAAAACTTACAGGCCTGTAGTTACCTGGGTTCTTTTCCTCGCCTTTCTTAAATAATAAGAGTGACATTTGCAATAGTCCAATCTCAATTGTGAATCTAGAGCACTTTGCAAATTCCTCACTTTTTGCCTTTAATACCCTGGGTGGACACCATCAGGGCCTGGAGATCTGTCTATCTTAAGTCCCGTTATTTTTTCCATTACCATTTTTATAATTTCCTTCCCTCGACTTATTTTTTAGGTTCCCTTTGGTATTTTGTCCTCTTCTTCTACTGTGAAGACAGTAGCCTTTGAACCTGCGCTCCTTGTCCTACTGTTACGGTTAGAGCTCTGGACTTATCTTTACTACACAGTTTACTATCTTATGTACAATAGCAAAATACTGCAGATGCTGGAAATCCGAAATAACAACAGAAAATGCTGGAAAAATTCAGCAGGCCAGGCAACATCCGTGGAGAGAAATTAGAGTTTCTAATTTCTCTCCACGGATGTTGCCTGGCCTGCTGAGTTTTTCCAGCATTTTCTGTTGTTATTACTATCTTATGTACTCTATGAGGTTCTCTCTTAGTTACCTCATTTCAAGGCTAGTTCCTCCAGCCTTTCCTCACAACTCAGTCCTCTGATGCCTCTGATGGGTCAGCCTCCTCACTGCAACACCTCCAGGGTTTGAATGTCTCCCTTGTGTGTCGGTGACCAACTGGACACAGCATTCAAAGAGTGGTCTATGTTAACAGCTTTCTCCTTGTACTCCACTGATTTGGTTATATAGTTCAGAATTCTATCTGCTTGATTGCCTGCTGGGTATCCTGCGCACAGTGAGTAACACATCATATTAAAATAAAATACACCACTAACCTTAGGAGTTCTAGATCAATGAGGTAAAACATACTTAAGGTGAAAACTACACTTAACATACACGCTGCAGCAACTTAACCTGACAATGTAGAACTTGCCCTTTTAATTTCAGAAGATTCAATAAGACAACCATGATTCTGGTTGTGACTATCTGAATGATTATACAAACCTGTAACAATCTGAACAAAAAGAACAGATTTTTGCAAAACCGTTATCAGGTTTTTTTCTTAAATTATTCATGTCTTCACTAATGTGATATTTTGCTAATAAACAAACAGAAACTGAAGGGCTTGAAGAATCTAGTGGTCCTGTACGCACAACCACAAAAAAATCCTAGCAGACGAGGTGACAGCCAACACAACACTCATTACAGTACATTAAAGATAGCATCAATCTTCCCAATCTGCAGTCAGTCTTCTGGGGCAGCGACAAGCAGATGCGAGCTGTTTCTACACAGCAAGAAAGGAAATTGGGCGGTGGGGGGCGGCGGGGAGGGGGGCGGTGGAGGTGTTGAGTGAGAGCATTAATCTAACTAACTCCTGTGAGTGAGAATGGAATTGGTGAAGTTTAACAAACAAGGCACCCGTCTGCCGGCTTAGAAAGGTCCCAAGTTCTGAACCAGTTAGGCAGCATCTTGGACTCAGAACTTTCAAACTAAGAAGTAGATTTTTTAAAAAGCAGTTAAATTTCCTGCTCCTGATCACCACCCAGTGACTCCTTGCTGAAAATTGGACACCTGTAGACAGCAGAAGACAGTATCGCGTCCAATATCTGGCTGACACTTACCATTTTGACTCACTTGCATTTATGACCTCAAGACATCCCAAAGCACTTTAGTCAATTAACTTTTGAAATGCAGTCACTGTTGTAATGTAGGAAACGCGGCAGCCAATTTGCGCACAGCAAGCTCCCACAAACAGCAATGTGATAATGACCAGATAATCTGTTTAAATGATGATGGCTGAGGGATAAATATTAGCCAGGACACCAGGGAGAACTCCCCCTGCTCTTCTTCGAAGTAGTGCCATGATATCTTTTGATGTCCATCTGAGAGGGCAGACGGGGGTCTCGGTTTAACATCTATAAAGAATGGCCACTTGAGATAAGCAGCAGGGAGCAGCAAGTGTCACTGGACAGGAGGAAAGAAAGAAGTTCCATTTATATGGTACCCTATTACATGTCTTAGAAACCTCCCAAAGTGCTTCATATATAATTAATCACTCTGAAGTGCAGCCACTGTTGTTACATAGATAAATACAGCAACCATTTTGCATGCAGCAATATCCAATAAACAGAAATAAGGTAAGTGAGAAGTTAACCCGTTTTTGGTGTTTGTTGAAGGATACTAGGCAAACTCTCAAGAAATCTTTAACATCCACTTGTTAACATCTCAGTTTCACATCTCATCCAAATGGCCCAATGAATTAAGGCATACAGACCAAAACATGCCAGGTTCCTGGGATGAGAGGATTGTCATATGAGGAGAGATTGAGTAGATTGGGCCTATATTCTCTGGAGTTTTAGAAGAATGAGAGGTGATCTCATTGAAACGTATAAAATTCTTAGAGGGCTTGACAGGGTAGACACTGAGAGGTTGTTTCCCCTGGCTGGAGAATCTAGAACTAGGGTTCATAGTCTCAGGATAAGGGGTTGGCCATTTAGGCTTGAAATGAGGAGGAATTTCTTAGAAACACAGAAAAATAGGAGCAGGAGTAGGCCATTCGGCCCTTCGAGCCTGCTCCGCCATTCAATTTGATCATGGCTGATCCTCTATCTCAATACCATATTCCCGCTCTCTCCCCATACCCCTTGATGCCTTTTGTGTCTAGAAATCTATCTATCTCCTTCTTAAATATATTCAGTGACTTGGCCTCCACAGCCTTCTGTGGTAGAGAATTCCACAGGTTCACCACCCTCTGAGTGAAGAAATTTCTCCTCAACTCAGTCCTAAATGTCTTACCCCGTATCCTGAGACTGTGACCCCTCGTTCTAGACCCCCCAGCCAGGGGAAACATCCTCCCTGCATCCAGTCTGTCGAGCCCTGTCAGAATTTTATATGTATTCTTCACGAAGAGGGTTGTGAATCTTTGGAATTCTCTACCCTAAAGGGTTGTGGATGCGGAGTCATCGAGTATATTCAAGGCTGAGATAGATAGATTAAAACTGGGGTGGGAAAAAAATACACTCGTCGTATTGTCAGCGAGTTACAAATGGGCAGGAAAAAACAGGAACCGAATACATGAAGAAACGTTAGACATAGAGGAAGGAAGTGAAAGGGGAAACTTCAAAAGGAGACTAGCAAACTGCTTTGTCATTTAGCTCATAAATACAGTGTTGGCTTATGGTCTGACTACACAGTTTGTGTTGACGCTAAATGATTTCAGTCCAATGTGAAGTTTAGAAAGGTCACTGTCGGCCCATTTCCAATCTTTTTAACAGAACCAAAGAACTAACTGTCCTGCCCACTCTTTGCTGACAGTAAGATTTAACCAGCATTCTGATGGTGTTCAGTGGAGTGCTATGCAGGCTGGCAGATCCCACCTTACCCTGGCCTGACCTGCTGAGTTTTTCCAGCATTTTCTGTTGTTATTTTGGATTTCCAACATCTGCAGTATTTTGCTATCGTACAAAATGTACATAATTGTGGTGAATAAAAAAAAAGCCAGATGTTTGCATTAGTCAGAGTTAGTTCAGTAGATGGTTGTGAATCCTAGCTCAGAGCAAGGTAGTTTCTATATACCAGATGTAAAGGCCGCCTCTGGCAGACCCGACCCATCTGAAGTATCCAACCCAGATAAGAGTCCCAAATCTGGCCAGCTGCCTTAGACACGAACAGGATTCTTGTTCCCAGATACTTATCAAATTTAACGGAGAAGTTCAGAAGCTATTAGTGGGTCTCCTGAGGCCACTTTTAGGTTGCACATATATATATACCAGCTGGGGAGCCCCGCGTTGCGAGGGCAATTTTGGGGCGCTTAGTCTCCCTGCCCCTGTGTGTCCCCCCTCTCCCTGTCATGTCCTCTCCCTGTCCTATCCCTCCCTCCCCTCCCCTCCTCTCCCTCCCCTCCCGTCTCCCTCCCCTCGCCCACCCCCACCCCCGCTCCCCCACTCCCCTCTGTCCCTCTCTCCGGCCCCTCCCCCTGCCTAGCGCCTGAGGTCCGGAGCTGAGGTCCCCCGCGTATGGCGCGGCTGATGGACGGCCGCTGTGGGCGGGCGGGCGGCGCATGCGCGGTCAGTGGGCAATTTTGGGGCGCTTGGTCTCCCTGCCCCTGTGCGTCCCCCCTCAAATGAAGCAGAGTGGGACTCCCTCTTTCCGCTGTAGTGCGAATGAAGCCTTCTAAAAGAAAAACTCAACTCTCCAGTCTTCACAGATCACAGATCACAGATCACAGAAACCCCACAGTGCAGATAGAGGCCATTTCGGCCCATCGAGCCTGCACCGACACATATCCCACCCGATCCCTGAACAATCTCTTGAACAACAGGAAAGAAATACTTGCATTTCTATAGCGCCTTTCACCACCTCAGGACGTCCCAAAGCGCTTTACAGCCAATAAAGTACTTCTTGAAGTGTAGTCACTGTTGCAAAATAGGAAACGCAGCAGCCAATTTGCGCACAGCAAGCTCCCACAAACAGCAATGCAATAATGACCAGATTAAGTGATGTTGATCAAGGGATGAATATTGGCCCCAGGACACCAGGGATAACTCCCCTGCTCTTCTTCGAAATAGTGGCCGTGGGATCTTTTACGTCCACAGACGGGGCCTCGGTTCAATGTCTCATCCGAAAGACAGCACCTCCGACAGTGCAGCACTCCCTCAGTACTGCAATCAAGCGTCAGCCTAGATTTTTGTGCTCAAGTCTCTGGTGTGAATTTAAGAGGCAGAATGGCTTTTATTCAGCTGCATACTATAAACGCGTTCGACAATCAAATCCGTTTAGATGGGCTAATGGTTGTTGCACAATAGCAGTTGCATGGCTTCTTTGAAGCTGCATGTGGAGACAGGTGAACATGATGCACCGACACAGTATACATCTATATATTCAGAATTTAAAATATACAAATTTATCAAAAGCAATGAGATTCAGTGAGTGCAACAGAGGAAACAGCCACTGTGACAAAGGTGACAACAAGTTGAATGGTATTTTGGAAACAGGGGAAACAGACTGAGAGGAGGAAGGTTCGGTCAAGTCAATTGCCAGTTTATGCGGACAACAAAATTAGCACTTATTCCTGAGGCTCTGGTTAGACCTCACCTGGAGCACTGGGAGCAGTTCTGGGCACCACACCTTAGGAAGGATATACTGGCCTTGGAGGGAGTGCAGCGTAGGTTTACCAGAATGATACCAGGTCTCCAGGGGTTAAATTACGAGGAGAGATTATACAACTAGAGTTGTATTCCCTGGAATTAAGAAGGTTAAGGGTTGATTTGATCGAAGTTTTCAAGGTATTAAGGGGAACAGATAGGGTAGATAGAGAGAAACTATTTCCGCTGGTTGGGGATTCTAGGACTAGGGGGCAGAGTCTAAAAATTAGAGCCAGACCTTTCAGGAGTGAAATTAGGAAACACTTCTACACACAAAGGGTGGTAGAAGTTTGGAACTCTCTTCCGCAAACAGCAATTGATCTAGATCAATTGTTAATTTTAAATCTGAGATTGATAGATTTGTGTTAACCACAGGTATTAAGGGATGTGGGCCAAAGGCAAGTTTATGGAGCTAGGTCGCAGATCAGCCATGATCTCATTGAATGGCGGAACAGGCTAGAGGGGCTAAATGGCCACCTCCTGTTCCTATGAGGTGAGTCCAATTTACATCAGTTTGGATTTGGAACTCCTAAATCATTCTGTTTATACTGAAGCACAGGGGAAGACTTTGTCACTGTAAAGAGAACTTCTCATCTCAATTCTCAACTTCATCACCTCCCAAACCCGCGACTTCTACCGCCTAGAAGGACAAGGGCAGCAGGCGCATGGGAACACCACCACCACCTGCAAGTTCCCCTCCGAGTCACACACCATCCCGACTTGGAAATATAATCGGCTGTTCCTTCATCGTCACTGGGTCAAAATCCTGGAGCTCCCTCCTTAACAGCGCTGTGGGAGTACCTTCACCACACGGACTGCAGCGGCGGTTCAAGAAGGCTGCTCACCACCACCTTCTCAAGGGCAATAAATGCTGGGCCTTGCCGGTGATGCCCACATCCCGTGAACGAATAAAAATTAGATGAGCAAATCTCCCCCAATCTAAAATTGGAGGAACTGATTTGCACAGTTAAAATAACATACTTGAATTCAAATTTAGAAAGTAAGACAGCCCCATTCAGAAATGTATAGCTGTGCTATAAAACATGGTATACATAGAATTTACAGCATGGAAACAGGCCATTCGGCCCAACTGGTCGGTGCCGGTGTTTATGCTCCACACGAGCCTCCTCCCACCCCTCTTCATCTCACCCTATCAGCATATCCTTCTACAGGAAACTTTCGATTTACCGACACCTAAATAACCGGAAATTTCGGTTAACCGGCAAAATTCAGGAGTAGGTTCAGGTAACTTTTATTACTTGCCTTCCTCCATTTGTTGCTGTGCAAGGGTGTGGCTGCAGCTGTTGCTAAGCTACAGAGACGCTTGCAACTTGTGGCCATTGTTCTGAAGCTGTTGCTTAACAGGGTTTGTTGCTTTATACGGAGCTCTGAGCTCCGTATCTTTTACTATAGCTTTCGGTTATCCGGAATTTTTGATGAACCGGCACCATGTCGGTCCTGTCCGTGCCGGATAAAAAAAAAGTTTCCTGTATTCCTTTCTCCCTCATGTGTTTATCTATCTTCCCCTTAAATGCATCTCTGCTCTTCGCCTCAACCACTCCTTGTGGTAGCAAGTTCCACAGAGGGCGGTGGAGGCCAGTTCATTAAATATATTCAAAAAGGAGTTGGATATATTTCTTAAGGCTAAAGGGATATGGGGAGAAGGCAGGGACAGGGTACTGAATTTGGATGATCAGCCATGATCTCATTGAATGGCGGAGCAGGCTCGAAGGGCCGAATGGCCTACTCCTGCTCCTATCTTCTATGTTTCTATGTTCTAACCACTCTCTGGGTAAAGACATTTCACCTGAATTCCAATTGGATTTATTAGTAACTATCTTATATTGATGGCCCCTAGTTTTGGACCCCCTCCCCCCACAAGTGGAAACATCTTCTCTACGTCAACCCATCAACAACTTGCAGTTATATAGCACCTTTAACATAGTAAAATGTCACAGGAGCTTTATCAAGCTAAATTTAACACCTAGCCACATAAGGAGATATTAGGACAGAAGCTTGGTCAAGGAGGTAGGTTTTAAGGAGCGTCTTAAAAGGAGGAGAGGTAGAGAGGCGGAGAAGTTCACAGAAAGCCTCTGTTTCCTAAGTCACCTTTAGTTAATACCAGAATCAAGAAAGCACTTTACTATAAGATTATGACAAATTCCCACGAGATTCATATTTCACACCTGTTTTCTTCGCCACATCTGCAAAACTGCGTTCTGCTACAGGAGTACGGGAGGGCTTTGTGTCTTAGACGTCAGCCTTGGCTCAGCAGTACTCTCGCCTCGGAGTCAGAAGGTGGCGGGTTCAAACGCCACTCCAGGACTTGACAACAAAATCCAGACTGACACTTCAACGCAGTACTGAGGGAAAGACTGTCTTTCACATGAGACATTAAACCGCCTGCCCTCTCAGGTGGAAGTGTTTGAATAAGAGCAGGGAGGTTCTTCCAATGTGCTGGCCAACATTTATCGATCAACCAACATTACTAAAACAGATTATCTGGGCATTTATTTCATTGCTGTTTGTGGAACCTGCTACGCAAATTGGCTGCCGTGTTTGCCTACTTTGCAACACTGATTACATTTCGAAAGTACTTCAGTGGTTGTGCAGCGCTTTGAATGGTCATGAAAGGCACTATATAAATCCAAGCTCTTTCTTTCTCATTCCCCTGTTTTACTGCAGCCAGGAGCAAGCACTGTTCCAACTGCACATCTCTTCTGCGCTGCATATTATTTTTTGCCCACTTTCCTCTGATTTTCATCCCCCACCATCGGTGTGATGTCCACTGAACTGTCCAAATGCCCCTCGCGAGCCCTGATAATTTTGCCTCAGACCTTTCCTAATGCCTAATCTTGCTGAATCAGGCGTTTGACTGTTACGAGTTGTACTTAAGCTTGCGGTCTGCTGTAAAGAATTTGATATGGATCTCCTCTTGCTATGTTATTTTTTATTTATTTCTATTACTGCTCGTCCCTTGCATGCTGTAGCCAATGCTACACAATTCCAAAAAATTGATGTTTTAAAATAACTTAGTTCTAACCTGAGTTGGAAAGACAAGTTTTATGTAAAATTAGACATATAAACAACAGTAAAATTGGTTTAAAATATGGCAATCAATTCCATGCATTACAATTCAATAAACTGATTATGCTAGGTCATGTTAAGTTGGTATGTCATAATCAATAACCCTAATGTGTAGTTGCCATAGACTTTTCCAACACACTCCTGGCTGGCCTCCCACGTTCTACGCTATGTAAACTTGAGGTCATCCAAAACTCGGCTGCATGTGTCCTAACTCGCACCAAGTCCCGTTCACCCATCACCCCTGTGCTTGCTGACCTACATTGGCTCCCAGTTAAGTAACGTCTCGATTTTAAAATTCTCATCCTGGATTTCAAATCCCTCCATGGCCTCGCCCCTCCCTATCTCTGTAATCTCCTCCAGCCCCCGATATATCTGCGCTCCTCTAATTCTGCTCTCTTGAGCATCCCCGATTTTAAATCGCTCCACCACTGGCGGCCGTGCCTTCAGCTTCCAAGGCCCTAAGCTCTGGAATTCCCTCCCCAAACCTCTCAACCTCACTTTCCTCCTTTAAGACGTACCTTAAAACCTACCTCTTTGACCAAGCTTTTGGTCACCTGCCCTAATTTCTAATTATGTGGCTCGGAGTCAAATTTTGTTTTAGAACGGTCCTGTGAAGCACCTTCGGATGTTTTACTCTGTTAAAGACGCTATATAAATACAAGTTGTTGTTGTTGTTGTAGAGGACAATCAACTGGAGTTGCTAAAAATGGATCAAGCCAGGACACTGGGCTGATTTCGGAATGGTCGAGTTGGTAATCTGTAACAGTGAGTTCATAGTGGCCCAAGAGGCTTCTCCATCCAAACAGTCTTGAGATCTTGCAATCACACACCAACTGCATGGAGTGCCCTGCTCACCAGTCACAAAATGGGCACCACACTTTAGGAAGGGGGTGAAGGCCTTTAGAAAGGGTGCAGAAAAGATTTACGAGAATGGTTCCAGGGCTGAGGGACTTCAGTTACGTGGATAGACTGGAGAAGCTGGGGTTGTTCTCCTTAGAGCAGAGAAGGTTGAGAGGAGATTTGATAGAGGAGTTCAAAATCATGAGGGGTCTGGACAGAGTAGATAGAGAGAAACTGTTCCCATTGGCAGAAGGGTGGAGAACCAGAGGACACAGATTTAAGGTGATTGGCAGAAGAACCAAAGGCGACGTAAGAAAAAACTTTTTACGCAGTGAGTGGTTAGGATCTGGAATGTACTTCCTGAAAGGGTGGTGGAGGCAGACTCAATCGTGGCTTTCAAAAGGGAACTGGATAAGTAGCGAAAGGAAAAAAATTTGCAGGGCTACGGGGAAAGGGCGGGGGAGTGGGACTAACTGAAATGCTCCTGCAGAGAGCCGGCACGGGCTCGACGGGCCGAATGGCCTGCTTCTGTGCTGTAATGATTCTATGATTCTAAAATGGGGAAAAACAGAATACAAATTCCCCATTAAACTTTGTAATATATGTTTTATAAAAACAAAAATAGCCAAAAAAGGAGCAAATTCAAGGTAGTAACCCCAGGTCAGCACTCAGCTAAGTCATGAATCACTCTTGGGGTTTATGACGAGATGTGTCCAAGCATTTCTGTCTTTGTGGGCCACTTAGGTGCGTACCACAGAGTCTCTCAGATCACATGGAGTTTGAATCAATATTTCCATTAACCGGCAAACTTCTCAAGTTGCAAATCTTCGTGCTCTAATCCACCATCAAGGCAAAAGTACTAACAACAGCCCTTGCCAAATCTCCAGGCCCGTGGCGTTCAAACAGGAGAAAAAGCGCAAAAAAAATGATAAAAGTGCAAATCGGACTGGGCTGTCTGGCCTTTGAAAATCAAATGTCCAGGGCTCAAAGGCCACAGTTTGGACACCTCTGGTCTATAACCTTACCCAAACCCATCAAGGTTACTGCGCTGAAACCTCTTACAAGGACCCATCATTCTCTTGAGTAATCTACTGACATTTTGGCACGTGACTTACATAATACATAAACTATTCCAAAAATAATAGTGCAAAATCTAGCAATTCTTTCTCGAATCTTTTAACTGATGAAATGCTCCGGGGACAATTAACTCCTTTTGTAGTTTCAATGTGGGGATGGGAGATCCGAGAAAAACGTCATAATTTTCTGGTCTTCAAAAGGCAAAGAGGACAATTAAAGATGCAACGTGCTCACCCTAATGGCGCAGATGGCAACTGAACCATCTGGTGTTTAACTGAGACACAAACACACACACACACACGGGAAGGTCCCATGTTGTATTTCCAGAATGTGGCAAGTTGGACGATCGGAGCAAGAGGAAGGGGAGGGGCTATAATTGGCCTCAGCATCACATGGCTAGCGTTCCCATACCGAATAACCATCCAGCGCTGTTGGAAAGTCTGCACATATAGATATCAGGAGGAGGCTCAGCTGTGATGGTCCCTCCCCCCAACCACAGTCAAAACGCTCGTACACACACAATGAAACTTATAAAATTCTAACAGGACTAGGCAGACTAGATGCAGGATGGCTGTTCCCGATGGCGGGGGAGTCAAGAACCAGGGGTCACAGTCTAAGGATAAGGGGTAAGCCATTTAGGACAGAGATGAGGAGGAATTTCTTCACCCAGAGAGTGGTGAACCTGTGGAATTCTCTACCACAGAAGGCAGTTGAGGCCAATTCATTAAATATATTCAAGAAGGAGTTAGATATATTTCTTAAGGCTAAAGGGGATCAAGGGGTATGGGGAGAAGGCAGGGACAGGGTACTGAATTTGGATGATCAGCCATGATCGCACTGAATGGTGGAGCAGGCTCGAGGGGCCGAATGGCCTACTCCTGCTCCTATCTTCTATGTTTCTATGTTTCTATGACCACTTGTCTGAGGTACCAGAGGGCAGCAGCCGCCTATAGGACTGTACCCGGTGTGTGATGGTAAGAAACCTGAGGCGGGGTTTTAAAAAAATTTTGGAATGCCTTAAGAACGCAAGAACTAGGAGCAGGAGCAGGCCATTCGAGTCTGCCCCATCATTCAATAAGATTGTGGCTGATCTTCTACCTCCACTCTACCTTCCCGCACTATTCCCATGTCCCTTGATTCCCTTAGCATCCAAAAATCTGTCTTGAATATACTCCAACGGCCGAGCATCCACAGCTCTCTGGGGTAGAGAATTCCAAAGGCTCAAGAACACCCATTATTCTCCAGGTATGCTGTCGCCGTTTTTGATTCTTGTGTTGAAATGCTTGTAAAAGTCATCAAAAGGGGGCGATTTAAAGGTGCACGTCGGACTCTACAGCAAGAACCACCCTCGCCCGAAATCATTATCCGCGGAGCTCAGTTGACCACTGGGCATCATTTCACTGGTGTAGAAAGGCTAGTGTCACAAAAAGAACTGCTGCAGCCCACAATCACCAGTCAAATATCCTTCATCTATTTCACAGGTATAATAAAGATGATGTTGCTTTATAAGGAAAGTGATATTCTGCTGGTACGACATAGTGTCCATTCTCTCCTGTGGCCTGACCCAATTTCCCAAGCCTCACAAAATTAATTGCTGAGTATACTAATAATGTTTCACGCAGAACGTGACCCCTCACGCAGATTACTCTGGATTGCGGCATTTTCCCCCTCATAGAAACAGATTTTAGAATATAAAACTAATTTACAAAAATAGCACTAAGGTATACATATTTCTTGTTTCATAGAAACATGGAAGATAGGAGCAGGAGTAGGCCGATATCTGAGGAAGGATGTTCTTGCCATGGAAGGAGTTCAGCGAAGATTCACCAGGCTAATACCTGGGATGGCAGGAATGACGTATGAGGAGAGATTGGGTCGATTGGGCTTGTACTCGCTGGAGTTTAGAAGAATGAGAGGGGATCTCATTGAAACTTATAAAATTCTGACAGGATTGAACAGACTAGATGCAGGAAGGATGTTCCCGATGGTCGGGAGTCCAGAACCAGGGGTCACAGTCTAAGGATAAGGGGTAGGCCATTTAGGACAGAAATGAGGAGGAATTTCTTCACCCAGAGAGTGGTGAACCTGTGGAATTCTCTACCACAGAAGGCAGTGGAGGCCAATTCATTAAATATATTGTGGAGGCCAATTCATTAAATATATTCAAGAAGGAGTTGGATATATTTCTTAAGGCTAAAGGGATCAAGGAGTATGGGGAGAAAGCAGGGACAGGGTACTGAGTTTGGATGATCAGCCATGATCGCATTGAATGGCGGAGCAGGCTCGAGGGGCCGAATGGCCTACTCCTGCTCCTATCTTCTATGTTTTTATGTTTCTATTCGGCCCCTCGAGCCTACTCTGCCATTCAATGAGATCATGGCTGATCATCCAAACTCAGTACCCTGTCCCTGCCTTCTCCCCATATCCCTTTAGCCTTAAGAAATGTATCTAACGCCTTCTTGAATATATTTAATGAATTGGCCTCCACTGCCTTCTGTAGTAGAGAATTCCACAAGTTCACCACTCTCTGGGTGAAGAAATTCCTCCTCATCTCTGTTCTAAATGGCTTACCCCTTATCCTTAGACTGTGACCCCTGGTTCTGGACTCCCCCGCCATTGGGAAAATCCTTCCTGCATCTAGTCTGTCTAGTCCTTTTAGAATTTTATAAGTTTCAATGAGATCCCCTCTCATTCTTTTAAACTCCAGCGAGTATAAGCCTAATCGACCCAATCTCTCCTCATACATCATTCCTGCCATCCCAGGCATCAGTCTGGTGAATCTTCGCTGCACTCCCTCCATGGCAAGAACATCCTTCCTCAGATTCATCGAATTACATAGAATTTACAGCACAGAAGCAGGCCATTCGGTCCAACTGGTCTATGCTGGTGTTAATCTTCCCACTCTACTTCACCTCACCCCATCAGCATATCCTTCTATTCCTTTCTCCCTCACGCGCTTTTCCAGCTTCCCCTCAAACGCATCTGTGCTCTTCGCCTTAACTTCTCCATGTGGTAGCGAGTTCCGCATTCTAACCACTCTCTGGGTAGAAGTCTCTCCTGAATTCGTTATTGGATTTATTAGTGACTATCTTATATTTATGACCCTTTAGTTTTGGACTCCATCACAAGTGGAAACATCTTCTCTACATCTACCCTATCAAACCTTCCCTAGCTGGGTAGAGAAATGAAATGGTACAGACCCACAACAGCTTTAGAAACAGTGCTAAAATAAGGTCACAAAAACAGGCTCCTCTGACGGCTCAATGGGCAACTGGGCTGTCCAACGTGAAGCTGAGCCAGACAGAGCAAGGAGGTCAGACAGAGCAAGAGGGTCGCAGGTTCAATCCCCAGTCTGTACAGAGTTAGCTGATTTCAGCCTCAGCAGCAGCAAGGGCACTACAACTGACGTCAGTACACCTGGGCGAGGGAGGAGGAAGAAAAAGTCAGCCATTGGTTACTACTCCTGATTATTATCCCCTGATCCTTGCTGGAGTGTTCATCTGCGTTTCCTCGCCAGCATGGTCAGGGGAACACCAGAATTGAGAATATCACAGGAGGAATGGTTACATAGTACAAAGAATATCCTGCACAGAAAAAGGCCATTTGGCACAACCCGTCCATGCCGGCTAGATCGAGAAGTCACTACCCGTTGCAGATTGCTCGGATTTTTGAAATATTAAGTCTTCAAATCCGAAGCATCCTCCACATATCACTGGGGTGAGCCCAGTTGTCGAGGGCTAGCGTTTATATTACAGTTCGATCTTCCCCGTCTCCCCCGATCTATCCAGAAGGACACCACCAGTTCTACTTCCCAACTGCCAGTGTTGCCGACAAACCTCCCGACTGCTTTGCTCTGCGGCCCCTTTATGAGGGATGGTGGAGCTGTATTAGGAACATGGGAACAGGAGTAGGCCATTCAGCCCCTCAAGCCTGTCCTGCCATTCACCGAGATCATGGCTGGTCTGTATCTTAACTCCATCCACCTGCGATGGCTCCACATCCCCGAATACCCTTGTCTAGCAAAAACCTATCGACGCATCACATAAAGGGGGGGGGGGGTTGACACGTTGGCATCAAGACATGGGCTGTCCAATGTGAAGCTGAGCCAGACAGAGCAAGAAGGTCAGACAGAGCAAGAGGGTCGCAGGTTCAATCCCCAGTCTGTACAGAGTTAGCTGATTTCAGCCTCAGCAGCAGTGAGGGCACTACAATTGACATCAGTACACCTGGGCGAGGGAGGGGGAAGAAAAAGTCAGCCATGGTTACTACTCCTGATTATTATCCCCTGGTCCTTGCTGGAGTGTTCATCTGCGTTTCCTCGCCAGCATGGTCAGGGGAACACCAGAATCGAGAATATCATGGGAGGAATGGTTACATAGTACATGGAATATCCTGCACAGAAAGGAACTTTTATTGCCCCCTTCATAACCAACTTGGCAGCGGGCAACACCTGGAGGGAAAGAACTCTTCAATGAAATACTGCACACAGTCAGTCACAGGCATGGAGTTTTTTTTGGAAACGTTAAATCCCAGGCTGAAATTACTGGCCCTGAAACACAACATAAAATTACAAAAAAAAACATAACCCACAATTGTGCCCCAAACAACCACAACCACCCCCCAAACAAAATTAAAGCAGATACTCACTTAAATCTGCCTCATTAAACTTTCTGGGATTGTGTTTTTTTTGGGGGGGAAGGAGAATGTAAATGCCTCTGAGACAATTTGAGCAATTTCTGCCAACAGATTTTTTTTAAAAGCTGCTGAGAGAGGGGAAGCTAGGCCGCTGAAGCCTGCGGACTCGCCTGAACAGCGAGGCCGCCTTCAGGGGCGCGGTTGCCCGGGGGGGGGGGAAATCAGACAGAAAAGGGGGGGCAGCAGGAAGGAAGGCTTTTTAACAACAACAAAAAAACATATATATATAATCAGTGATAACACATCGCCTTTCTCTCGATAAGAGGATAATTTTATGTCAAAAAAAACTCTTGTGTGTTGGAGGCGAGGCCGAAGGGGAGTTAACGGGCCCCGGAGAGAGAGAGAGGAAAATAAAAAGGCCGAAAGATCCAGCCAGGCGAGAGAAAAATGTTTTTAAAAAAACCCGGAGCTCTCAAAAAAAAACGTGAGGGGAATTTTAAAAATAAAATAAAATCTCTCTCCCCTTTTCTTCGGCCTAATCTCCTCACAAGAGCTCGAAATAAAGTCTCCCCCTCACCACAAAACAAATAAAATTTCCCAGTAAATTAATTTTTTTTTAAATCCCTCAAAATAAAACATTAAATTATCATTTTCACGCTTTTTAATTGAAGTCAAACACCTCCCTCAGGCCTAAGCTGGAGCTTTTTTTTAAGAAAAGACAAATGCAATACACGTTTTTTTTAAATCAATGAGAAATAAAACAATTAATTCACCTCATTTATCCAACAAAACAAATACGTATTTCTCATTCATTATTATTAATAAGTGAGGTTCCCTTTTATCTTGCCCTCCAAAAAGAAAATCCAACAGGCCTTCAGCTCCCCAAAAAATCTCCCTCAAAAAATAAAATAGACTAAGATCAAATTAAACTTAAAAAATGAAAAAAAAATAAACTGGTTTCTTCCAACAATAAAAAAAATCAATGCACAATCTTAAATCAAGGACTGAAAGAAAATGATAAGACAATTCAGCATCTTAAGCCATCTCTCCAAGCCTCACAGTAAAAGTACATTTTTAAATGAATAAATAAATCATAATAATTCCAAAGAAATAAGACAGATCTGATCTTACTCACGGTGTGGTTGACTCCCCACATCAGCACGCTGAGTAGGGGCTCACTGGCCCTGAACAGCTTCACTTTCTGAGCAACAAAATGTTTCTTCTTGGTTTTAGTCTTGCTGGCACTGGCAGTACAGTTGGCTGCCATTTTTGTAAAAAAAAAGAAATCTCCCCCCACCCCCCCTAAAAAAAGATGAAATCAAATACAAGAAGAAAAAAAATCTTAATATTTTCCTTTTGCAATATCCCCTTGCGTCTCTCTTATTTATTAATTCCTATTCTTTAGCTTTCTGTGCTTGATGGTACATTGCGAGGGCAAGAAGAAAATGTCATGGTAGCTCCTGTGAAGTGGACGGGTGAGAACCAAAAACCCTGTGAATGTCTCTTGTTTGTCTGTCTGTCTCTCTCTCTGCTTCTTTCTCCAAGCTCTAAGGCTGCTCCCCCTGCTGCTGCAAGATGCTTCTACAACCGAAATGAACAGCACCCTCTTTCCACTGGGCAGAAAACACTGCCACCTACCAGCATCGACCGTCACTGTACTGTTAATATCACTCGGTACCCTTTTACAAGCTAATGACGGTAAGTATAAATGTTTGTACATGGCAAGGGCAAGCTGCACATCCATCCTCAGCCTCTCAACATTTCTGAACCGATTTGTAAACCTTTCAGCCATTCGGAGGGTCGTGAGTTCAAGCCCCCGCTCCACAGACTTGAGCACATAATCTAGGCTGGTCCTTCAGTGCAGTACCGAGGGAATGCTGCACTGTCGGAGGTGCTGTCTTCTTGATCTGATTAAACGCAGTCCTTGTGTGGACATAAATTATCCCACGGCACGATTCGAAGAAGAGCTGGGGTGTTCTCCAGGTGTCCTGGCCAACATTTATCCATTTATCCTTTGCAAAGGGCCAGCACAGGCATGATGGTCTGAATGGCCTCCACCTGTGCTGTATGATTCTATGATCTCTCATACTCCCTCAAGCATATACTGGATCGGTAAGCTTAGCGAATAAAGTTTAAATCAACGATCCTGTTAATTTGCATATATTTTAATACCTGGTCTATGCTGGGTAGCTAATTTTCAGATAGTGCAGTAATTTGGTTGCTGCAGTTAGCCTCAGCATCACTGGGATAGCGAGGGGATAAATTAGCCAGAGTTCTTCAGTTATGTGGGGCGATTGGAGAAGCTGGGATTGTTCTCCGTAGAGCAAAGAAGGTTAAGGGGAGACCTAATAGAGTTATTCAAAATTATGCGGGGTTTTGATAGAGCGAGTATGGAGACACTGTTTCCTCTGGCAAGTGGGTCGGTAGCCAGAGGTCATAGATTTAAAATAATTGGCAAAAGAAGTAGAGGGGGAAATGAGGAGAATTTTTTTTCACACAGAGGGTTATTAAGATCTGGAACGCAGAACCTGAAGGAGTGGTAAAAGCAGATTTCATCGGAAATTTCAAAAGGGAATTGGACGTGTACTTGAAGAGGAGTAATTTGCAGGGATATGAGGAAAAAGCTGGGGTGTGAGACTGAATCAGAATGTTCTTTCAAAGAGCCGCCAAAAGTCCGACAGGCCGAATGGCCTCCTTCTAGGCTGTAAGATTCCGTGATTCTTGCTATTGAACACGCTCCTGGTGGAAAGTGCATTTGTGTGGATAGCAGGTGGATGTTCTGACACTATTTCAAAAAGGGTGATGAGTTTTTCCTGTGTGCTGGTTGACGTAAGAAAACTACTAGGCACTTGGTCTAAGTATTAAACAAGGCTTTAATCAACTGTTTTTCAACATGGAGATCTAGTTGTGTCCTTCACTGGTTCCTGTTAAAGAATATCCTGAGCAAGCTGGGCCTGTGCCCGAGTATTTATACTCTCCCTGGACAGCGCCACCAGCAGGCCGCCCAGTATCATTTCATAAGTAATTTCCACATGAATGACAAGATTCATGTCACTGGTCAATATTCCTCTCTGAAAGCAGCAGCATCAAAACAGACTAGTTGACGTTTATCTCAGTGCATGTTTTGGGGATTTTGCTGTGCACAAAATGGCTGCCACTCGGTATTTTAAAGTAATTCATCGTATATGAAGCACTCAGGGTTGTTTCCGAGAGACATGACAAGGTGCTCAATAAATGCAAGCCTTTCTGATGAATCGAATATTTTTATTTTATTACATAAAATGTTGTGACTTGCTATTTCTAAGCACAGTCCCACAAATATATTCCATTGTCAGTTCTATTGCGGATATGGTTCGCACACCAGGACACAACGGGGAGAGCCTAAAATGACACTGGTGAGCGTCAGTGGATTCACACTTTTAATATATTTATATAATTGTCAATTGAGTATAAATTAGAGGATGTCATGCTAAAACCATATGGTGGTCTGGTTTAGCCGTAATGAAAGATTGGATGCACTGGGGTTGTTTTCTTTGGAATAGAGGAGGCTGAGGGGAGACTCAATTGAGGTGTATAAAATTATGAGGGACTTAGGTAGAGTGGATAGGAAGGACCTATTTCCCTCAGCAGAGAGGTCAATAACCAGGGGACATAGATTTAAAGTAATTGGTCGAAGGATTAGAGGGAAGTTGAGGAGAACTTTTTTCATCTAGAGTGTGGTGGGGGTCTGGAACTCACTGTCTGAAAGGGTGGGAGAGGCAGAAACCCCCATCGCATTTAAAAAGTACTTGTATATGCACTTGAAGTGCCGTAACCTGCAAAGCTATGGACCAAGTCCTGGAAAGTGGGATTAGGCTGGCTAGCTCTTTTTCGGCCGGCACAGACATGATGGGCCGAATGACCTCCTTCTGTGCCGTAAAGTTTTATGATTCTATGATCCATGGTCAAAACGTACTTTGAGTACTTTGTCCAGTTTAGTCACTGAGACACAGGAGAGACATTCAAGCCCTGGAGGTAAAAGCCAGGAGAGGCCGATTCCTCATGTCAGAGGACTGAGTTATAAGAACATAAAAACAGGAGCAGGAGTAGGCCCTATGCCCCTGGAGCCAGCTCCGCCATTCAATAAGATCATGGCTGATCTTCTACATCAACTTCACTTACCTGCCTGATCCCCATATTTCTTGATTCCCTTAGTGCCCAAAAATCTATTGATCTCAGCCTTGAATATACTCATTGACTGAGCATCCACAGCCCTCTGGGCTAAAGAATTCCAAAGATTCACAACCCTCTGAGTGAAGAAATTTCTCCTCATCTCAGACCCAAATGGCCGACCCCATATCCTGAGACTATGCCCCCTAGTTTGAGACTCTCCAGCCAGGGGAAGCAGCCTCTCAGCGTCTACCCTGTCAATCCCGCTAAGAATTTTATACGTTTCAATGAGATCACCTCTCAATTACGATAGAAGACTGAAAAATGTGGGCTCTCCAGCCTTGCAAGGATACAACTGAGATGGGCCCTCAAATAGGTCTATAAGTTAGTAAATGGTGTAGTAAAGGAAAAGCAGCTATTACAACTGAAACCATGACAGTAGGGCAAGGGTTCGAACCAGCAAAGAGCAAATTAAGACTAATGTCTGGAAGATTATTGCTTTGCCAAAGAAGGGTGGATGGAGTTAAGATACAGATCAGCCATGATCTAATTGAATGGTGGAACAGGCTCAAGGGGCTGAATGGCCTACTCCTGTTCCTGTGTTCCCGTAAGGAGTGATCGACACATGGAATGGGTTTCCAGATGGGAGGCAAAAACCCTGGAATCATTTAAGAACCAGTAGGACACTATGACTAGGGGTATTCTAGGTTTTTTTTCAGATGGATGAGGTACGATGAGCCAAATGGCCTTCCTCGGCTGCATCTATTTTGTGATCTTGTGGGCATTCTTCACTATCTCACAAAAGTTGTACGGCACAACAACAACTTGCATTGATGTAGTGCCTTTAACGTAGTAAAATACAAGGCGCTTCACAGGAGCGTTATCAAATAAAAATCTGACACCGAGCCACATAAAGAGTTATTAGGACAGGTGAGGTAGCTTTTAAGGAGCGTCTTAAGGGAGGCGAGAGAGAGAGAGAGAGAGGTGGTGAGGCAGAAAGGTTTGGGGGGGGGGAATTCCCGAGTTTAGGGCCTAGGCAGTTGAAGGCATGGCCGCCAATGGCGCGGGAAGAATGTGCAATGGCCTGTAGTTTCTGGGATCTGACGTGGAACTTTTTCTGCTAACCTCAGCAAGGTTCTAAGCAAAATAAATGAGGCTGCAGTTGGAGGGGTTTGTGACGTCCACAAATTGCTCGAAGGTTTGTAGTCACTCGGGCGCAAATTCACTGCCAAATGGGGCGAAAGCTGATTTGAATACTTGACACATAACAAAATAGGATAACATAAGAACAGTTTTGAAAAGCAGACAGATTCAGTCATGTGATCTTGTCTTTATGACTATAAAAGATCCTTCATCTGACAGGAGAGTGCACGTGTGCATTCAGATAAGTAATGACTCCTGTTTGCTGGGAGTGCACAAGGTGATAAATGGCTTCAGCACCAAGTGCTGAGACAGCAGGGCCCAAGCATTTAATCAAGACTGGGGAACTGCTGACTGAGACTGCTACAAAAGACTGTCAAAGAGGTGCATTATTTGATTGGTGGCAAAAACCTTCAGACCTGATACGATAGCAAAATACTGCGGATGCTGGAAATCCGAAATAACAACAGAAAACTCAGCAGGCCAGGCAACATCCGTGGGGAGAGAAATAGAGTCAACGCTTCGGGTCGAAACCCTTCTACAGAACTGAGAGAAGGGTTTTAAGGGGAAGCTAGATAAGCACGAGGGAAAAAGTTCCTGCCTTTTCTCTCAGTTCTGTGGAAGGGTTTCGACCCGAAGCGTTGACTCTGTTTCTCTCCCCACGGATGTTGCCTGGCCTGCTGAGTTTTTCCAGCGTTTTCTGTTGTTACCTTCAGACCTGATCAATTCAGCAGAATTTCTATTCGTTTACACCGCTCCCTACCCTGAAGGTGCTGACTCACGGTGGATGGCAGAGTTCCATTGGCATTCGCAACCCGAGTCTTAACAATGAGTGTTGGCAGGGCACCCAACTATGGAGGACTATGATGCGAATCCTATTCTAAACCCGTGTCCACCCACATACACTTTCCTGTTTACTGGATACTATTCAGAAACAAGAACCACCCAGCTTATCTTTCATTTTGCTAGCCAAAAGGGCACTGAGGGCATTGTAGCACTGGAGAAGGTGCAAAAGAGAGTTACTAGAATGATACCAAAACTGAGAGGTTATACCTATCTGGAAAGATTGAACAGGCTGGGGCTCTTTTCTCTACAAAAGAGAAGACTGAGGGGCCCTGATAGAGGCCTTTAACATTATGAAAGGGTTTGATAGGGTAGATGTTTCCACTTGCGAGTGCGACCAGAACTAGGGGCCATCAATATAAGAGAGTCACTAATAAATCCAATCGGGAATTCAGGAGAAACCCCTTTACCCAGAGAGTGGTGAGAATGTGGAACTCGCTCCCACAGGGAGTGGTTGAGGCAATTAGCATAGATGCATTTAAGGGGAAGCTAGATAAGCACATGAGGGAGAAAGGAATAGAAGGATATGCTGATAGGATTAGATGAAGAGGGGGTGGGAGGAGGCTCGTGAGGAGCACAAACACTGGCACGGACCAGTTGGGCCGAATGGCCTGTCTCCGTGCTGTAAATACTTGGTAATCCCAAATGCTGCTTTGGTTTAGTGATACCCAGAGTGAAATATTTACCCACCCGGTAATTGGACAGCTCTGTCTGCTGCCTGTTGCATATGAAAAGAAATGAAGGCAGAGAGAAAAAGGAAAGAATTCTAGACCTGGATGGAAGTTTTTCATGAATGTTTGTCGGCAACATTTGAGTGACTTGTTGGTACTGGTGACATTCAGAAATTATTTATTATGTATACCAATGGATGTCTAATGTTGTTTGCTTAAAGAAAGAACTTGCATTTGTATAGTGCCTTTCACGACCTCAGAATGTCCCAAAGTGCTTTACAGCCAATTAAATACTTTTGAAATGTAGTCACTGTTGTAATGTGGGAAACACAGTAGCCAATTTGCGCACAGCAAGCTCCCACAAACAGCATTGAGACAATGACCAGATAATCTAATTTAATGATGTTGGTTGAGGGATAAATATTGGAAAATGGGAACAGGAGGAGGCCATTTAGCCCCTCGAGCCTATTCCGCCATTCAATGAGATCACAGCTGATCTGCGACCTAACTCCATATACCCGCCTTTGCCCCGTATCCCTTAATACCTTTGGTTAACAAAAATCTATCAATCTCAGATTTAAAATTAAGAATTGATCTAGCATCAATTGCTGTTTGCGGAAGATAGTTCCAAACTTATCTAAGGAAGGATATACTTGCCATAGAGGGAGTACAACGAAGGTTCACCAGACTGGTTCCTGGGATGGGGGGGATTGTCCTATGAGGAGAGATTGAGTAGACTAGGCCTATATTCTCCAGAGTGTAGAAGAATGAGAGATGGTCTAATTGAAACATACAAAATTCTTACAGGGTAGATGCAGGGAGGATGTTTCCCCTGGCTGGGGAGTCTAGAACCAAGGGGCATAATCTCAGAATAAGGGGTCGGCCATTTAGGACTGAGATGAGGAGAAATTTCTTCACTCAGAGGGGGGTGAATCTTTGGAATTTTCTACCCCAGAGGGCTGTGGAGGCTCAGTTGTTGAGTATATTCAAGACAGAGGTCGATAGATTTTTGAATATTAAGGGCATCAAGGGATATGGGGATAGTGCAGGAAAGTGGAGATGAGGTAGAAGATCAGCCATGATCTTATTGAATGGCGGAGCAGGCTCAAAGGGCCAAATGGCCGACTCCTGCTCCTAATTCTTATGTTCTTATGTAACTTCTGCCACCCTTTGTGTGTAGAAATAGCCAGGACAACCCATTAAAATCCACAAATCCATTAAAATTACAGATCGCACACCATTCTACTTGTATAGTTATTGCAAAAGATGGTCTCTACAGTCAATAACTGATTACATGCTGTCTATCTGAGGCCAGCATTGTATATGACTGGTCCCTCACCCAGTGCATTGAATTGACTTCTTTAGCTACAGAATGCAAGTATTGCAAATGGAAAACATACACAATGGTTATTGCTTATTGGGGTTTTATAGGAACAGGGATGTTATGTCAAGTAGTAATACCAGGGACAGTGACTGATCAGCATGGAGGCGGGGTGTCTCAGGGTTATGGGAGCACTAAGAGGCCCAGGGTCTTGCAGTATTGGACTGAGGTCTAATGGTCTAGCAGTACTCTTGAGATGGGTTGAATGGCCTCAACCATCTGTATTCATCGCATGATCAGACCTCGCCCAATGGCCATTTGTAATGCATGAGCCCAGGCGCTGTGTGTTGGCAAGCTATTCTACCTTGGGGGGCATCGCGGTTGGGCTTGATCCTCACCTCCTCCTTCGTCTACACAAATGCCCTTCCAGCCGGGTGCAGGATAGCGAGAAGCAACAGGAACCCCCATCGCGCTTTTTCCCCCTTCTCAACCAGTTATGCTGAGGCCAGCTGTCACGGGTCCTGCTGCTGCCTGATTGAGATCAAGAAACAGAGATTTACTTATTTATTGTTAGTGAGAGGAAAACTTTTCCGGTAAACAACTGACTGCCTTCAAGCTTTATCTGTAGCCACATCTTACAGAGCCACATTGAAAATCAACCTACAGATAAACAGATGCAGAATAGATAGAAAACCAAGATAGTCAAAACCCACATTTGCAAAAGCAGACATTTTCTTTGCATAGAACTGTGACATATACATGGGCCTATACTCCCTGACGTTTAGAAGAATGAGAGGTGATCTCATTGAAACATATAAGATTCTGAGGGGGGATTGACAGGGTCGATGCTGAGAGGTTGTTTCCCCTGGCTGGAGAGTCTAGAACTCGAAGGGCATAGTCTCAGGGTAAGGGGTCGGCCATTCAAGACTGAGATGGGGAGGGATTTCTTCACTCAGAGGGTTGTGAATCTTTGGAATTTTCTGCCCCAAAGAGCTGTGCAGGCTCAGTCGTTGAGTATATTCAAGGCTGAGATCGATAGATTTTTGGACTCTAGGGGAATCAAGGGATATGGAGATCGGGCGGGAAAGTGGAGTTGAGGTCGAAGATCAGCCATGATCTTATTGAATGGCGGAGCAGGCTCGAGGGGCCGTATGGCCGACTCCTGCTCCTAATTCTTATGTTCTCATGTTCTTATATGATACAATGGAAACCTTGAATATGAATTTAAATGAAATTTACATCCTGTGTGCACTCTCTCACCTCTTGTTTTCCATTAGCGCTGCCTGTGGTGTGTTTTGACCATCAAGCAGGTGTATGATTTCAACAGTGTCTAGTCATCAATTATACACTTGGAAAGAATTGCATGCTTTTCTTCCTTTTCTCTTGAAGCTGCTGACTTATGCCGGTCTATGCTTCCGGTGCAGACTCGAGGGGCCGAGTGGCCTCCTACTGTGCTGTACTATTCTATGATTCTATGATATGGTGCCCTGCAATTGTACACCCTGTCATACCTCACTGGTCATTTTACCGAGTGAGCTTTAGGCAGTGAGTGTTAGCAGGCTATTCCACTCTAAGGGGTCGAGTCTGACATCCACAATTTCTAGCAGGAATTCATGGAGAGAGTTCAGGAACTGGAATAAAAACAGAAAATGCTGGAAACACTCAGCAGGTCAGGCAGCATCTGTGGAGAGAGAAACAGAGTTAACGTTTCAGGTCGTTGACCTATCGTCATTGTACAATCATACCTTTGAGATTTAATCTCTCCTGCCTTCCATCCTATCACATCCCTTCCCTTTGTTCTTTCCTCCCTTCCCCGCTTTCCCTGCCCCTACACTTGCTTAAAAACCTGTTACATCTCTAACTTTTACCAGGTCTGACAAAAGGTCATCGACCTGAAACGTTAACTCTGTTTCTCTCTCTCTCTGCACAGATGCTGCCTTGACCTGCTGAGTGTTTCCAGCATTTTCTGTTTTTATTTTAGATTTCCAGCATCCACAGTATTTTGCTTTTGTGTTCAGGAAAAGGAACCAGCCCTAGGAGTACTTGAAACCAATTGTACTGTCCCCTACTGCCTACTGTTGAGATAGGCTAACTCCAGGGAGTCTCACTCCTCTTTGCTCTGGAGTCAGGTGAGAACCTGACCCCCAATATGTTAACGTCAGTGCGAAGCAAAACCACTTCGCAACTGACATTACAGTTGTGTTAGAAACAGGGTTAACGTTTCAGGTCGAAACCCTTCTTCAGAACTGAGAAAAAAGCAGGAAATTAAACAGATTAAAAGGCCAGTTTGGGGGCTGGGAAATGGGGGAGGGGATGAAAGAACAAAAGGGAAGGTCTGTGAGAGGTGAGGAGACATTAAGAGATATTCAAGACGAGACGAGGTGCACCTCATCTTCCGATTAGGCACTTTACAGCCTTCTGGACTCAATATCGAGTTCAACAATTTCAGATCATAACCTCGGCCCCTATTATATTTTTATATATTTTTTATCCACACTTTTGGTTTGTGCCTTTTCCTTTTTTCTCTCCCACATGGCAGCTGTCTCTCACTCTGCCAGCGCATTTCACACTCCATCTAGAGCCATCTTTTCTCTCTTTACCTGTCCTATTACCATCTCGTCTCGTCTTGAATATCTCTTAATGTCTCTTCACCTCTCACTGACCTTCCCGTTTGTTCTTTCATCCCCTCCCCCATTTCCCAGCCCCCAAACTGGCCTTTTTAATCTGTTTCATTTCCTGCTTTTTTCTCAGTTCTGAAGAAGGGTTTCGACCTGAAACGTTAACTCTGTTTCTCTCTCCACGGATGTTGCCTGGCCTGCTGAGTTTTTCCAGCGTTTCTGTTGTTATTTCGGATTTCCAGCATCCGCAGTATTTTGCTATCGTTATAGTTGTGTTATATATGCAGCCATCCGTCCCAGACGGTCTTTGCCAATGAGCCACTGAAGGGGCCCATTATATTTTTCATTTAAACAGAATTACTTACTGTCATCTTCTTCTAGTTACCATCTTCCCTAGAATTTGTTTTTTTTAAATCAATCTTTAAAATGGATAAGGCAGCACATTCTCAACCCAGCTGTGTTGCCTCTGGGTCAGATACAGTGACAGAGACATTAGTGAATTTTCCTAGTTTATCATTGTGCTGTCTGGGAAATGGGAGGGGGTGGTGGGTTTAAGCCTGCAGGTGGATTGGATCTATAGCTGCTAGTCCTGCTGCAAATTTCAAGAGGGCTGCTGCACTTTTCATTGAAAAGCATTTGGAATCCTACACGCTTAAAAAATAATCTTCCATTGTAAAATAAATTGCACCACTAAGAGTTGGTTTGCTGTCAGGAAATCCTGCCAAAATCTTATTGCTTCTTCAACGAGCCAGGTTAATTCAGCTGGTGACACTGTCACCTCAAGAGTCAGAAGATTGTAGCCTCAAGCTCCACCCCAGGAATTCAGCACCTCACGTAGCCTGGCATTCCAATACATTGAAGAGGAAATGCTGCATTGTTAAAAAAAAGACTTGCATTGCTACAGCACCTCTCACGACCTCAGGACGTCCCAATGTGCTTTACAACCAATGAAGTACTTTGAAGTGCAGTCACTGTTATCTTCTTCTTAGGTAGTCCCTCGGAACTGAAGATGATTTGCTTTCACATTAAAACTGAGTTCTCAGGTGACTGATGAGTCCAATGGGGGACCTACAGTCTCTGTCACAGGTGGGGCAGACGGTGGTTGAAGGGGCGTGTGTGTGGGGCGCTTGGGTTGACGTGCGCTCCTTGCGCTGCCTGCGCTTGGCTTCCGCTTGCTCCCGGCGAAGAGACTCGAGGTGTTTGGCGCCTTCCCGTATGCTTCTCCTCCACTTTGTGCGGTCTTGGGCCAGGGATTCCCAGGTGTCGGTGGGGATGTTGTAATTTTTCAAGGAGGCTTTGAGGGTGTCCTTGAAGCGTTTCCTCTGCCCACCTGGGGCTCTCTTGCCGTGCCAGAGCTCCGAGTAGAGCACTTGTTTTGGGAGTCTCGTATCGGGCATGCGGACAATGTGACCCGTCCATCGGAGCTGATCGAGCGTGGTCAAAGCTTCGATGCTGGAGATTTTGGCCTGAGCGAGAACACTGACGTTGGTGCGTCTATCCTGCCAATGGATTTGCAGGATCTTGAGTCACAGTAATGATGTAGAAAACACAGCAGCCAATTTGCCCACAGCAAGCTCCCACAAACAGCAATGTGATAATGACCAGATAATCTGTTTTAGTGATGTTGATTGAGGGATAAAATATTGGTTCCAGGACACCGGGGATAACTCCCCTGCTCTTCTTCAAAATAGTGCCATGGGATCTTAAACATCCACCTGAGAGAACAGATGGGACCCTTGGTTTAACGTCTCATCTGGAGTGACAGGCTAGATTTTTGTGTTCAAGTCTCTGGAGTGGGACTTCAACTTTCTGGCTCAGAGGCAAGGGTGCTACCAACTGAGCTATGCTGACACTTGTTAGAGATGCTGTCCTTCAGATGAGACACTAAACCGAGGTTCAGTGTGCCTGTCCGTGTTTCACATGGATGCTAAGAGTCTCATACTATTTAAAAGACCTGGCCAATATTCCTCTCTCAACCAACACTACTGAAAACAGATTGGCTGGTCATTCATTCATTTGCTGTTTGTGTTATCTTGCATATTGGCTATTTCATTTGCTTACATAGCATTGCACTTCAAAGTAATGTGAAGCACTTTGGGATGTTTGAGAGGTTTGATAAAATTCTTTAGGTGGTTCAGTTTACAATCCAAATAGAACTCTTAAGCGACTTCAGTGTTGCACTGTATAAAGAGGTATTCCATAACCATTACAACGTACTTCTAGCAGATCACAGGATAGAAAATCAGAGACAGGAGCCTTTGCTGATTGTCCCCTCTTAACCCAACAACTTGCATTTATGTAGCGCCTTTAACATAGTAAAATGTCCCAAGGTGCGATTATCAAACAAAATTCGACACCAAGCCAGATAAGGCAATATTAGGACAGGCGACTAAAAGCTTGATCAAAGAGGTAGATTTTAAGGAGCATCTTAAAGGAGGAGAGGCGGAGAGGTTTAGGGAGGGAATCCCAGAGTTTAAAGCCTCGACAGCTGAAGGCACGGCCGCCAATGGTGGAGCGATGAAAATCGGGGATGCGCAAGAGGCCAGAATTGGAGTCGTCGTCTTCTTCTTCTTAGGCAGTCCCTCGGAACCGAGGATGACTTGCTTTCACATTAAAAATGAGTTTGCAGGTGACTGATGAGTCCAATGCGGGACCTACTGTCTCTGTCACAGGTGGGGCAGACGGTGGTTGAAGGGGCGGGTGTGGGTGGGGTGCTTGGGTTGACGTGCGCTCCTTGCGCTGCCTGCGCTTGGCTTCCGCTTGCTCCCGGCGAAGAGACTCGAGGTGTTCGGCGCCTTCCCGGATGCTTCTCCTCCACTTTGTGCGATCTTGGGCCAGGGATTCCCAGGTATCGGTGGGGTTGTTACACTTTTTTCAAGAACCCAGGACCGACAAAACCAATTGGATTGTCCCTATTGTATACTGGCTGAGATCAGCTAACTCAGCACCAAGGATCAAACCTAGGACCTTTCTGGTCTATAAGTACTTTCTGTACGTGAGGATCCCTGAAAAAATACACAAATTGGCCCAGAAATTTGGGTCGGGGGCTTCCTGCGGGTGTAAGCACTTGGCTTGCGCGCCAGCCGTTGTGCTGTGGGCCCCCGTGGAATTCCGATCTGGGGCTTGGTCCAGCTGCCGGCACGCAGCGCTTGCGTATCCCAGGGGCGCAGTTAGTTCGATGCATCCCCTGGGATGACATGAGCCATGGGCAGCCAATCGGAGCAGGAAATGCTCCATTCATAAGTCTGACAGGAAGTGCTGTCAAGACTTATAAATACTACAGCCCCAAAATAGCACTAAATGTTCAAATAAATTTTTAAAAATCACATTTTTTAAATAAACTATAAATTACATGAAATAACTATTTTAAACAATAATTTAAATTTTTGAAAAAAATAATTTTATTTTCTAACAGGGCTAAAATTAAACTTACCTTGCTTTAAAGTATTTAAAAATAATAAACCTGTGGAAAAAATGTTTTAACTTTAATTAATTCACCACTTACCTTGTAAAAAGCAGGCCTTACGCCTGCTTTTTAAATGTGTAAATTCTGCAGACTTACCCTCCCGGGAAAACCTGTAAAAAAAAATGAAGTTCGATGCGCACGCGCAGCCTCCCCCGCGCACGCGCAGCCTCCCCCGCGCACGCGTTCCACCTCTGAACCCCTTCGCTCAGGGGCACTTCCATTGGGCTTACGGGTGAGTACCCCGTGTGTACTCACCCGTGGAGACCCGAATTTCTGGGCCAATGTTGTTAAGATGGGTCAGCTACCCACTGACTATAATGTCTAAGCCACCGAGGGACAGGGAGGAAATTGCCCCCATCATCCTATGTTTGCTGAACAAAATATAATTTTTGGGGGCTTTGCCCACTGTTAAAGTAAGGTTTGCACCATCAAGTAAATGACACCGGCTGATATCTGAAACACTAGGTCTTGTGTACTGCAGACACCGCGGGTTGCTCGTCTGGTTACTTGTACCAGACTGATGTTGTCTGGCGCTGCAACAATGATGAGAGTTGGCTCTGCATCAGGAAAAGAACAAACGAGGTCGGAGACAGATAATGGAAGACAGTGTGAAACTGGAAAATAAATGCCAGAGGGAGACGCTGAAGGTCAGAGATCAAGGATAGGGGAAAAGGCAGGTGGAGACACCGAGGGCAAAGGTCAAGGGGAGATAATCAATAGTGACAAGAATTCTGCAGACAAATATAATCAAGGTCCGCTTAAGAAAAATACACTGGAGAAAATGTCAGTTCATGAAATGCATTGAGAGGGACAATAATTACTTCCAAGCACATCTGATAATTGTCCAAATTATGCATGGTCCCAAAACTCACCCTTCTCATCCCCAATAAATGACTAGTTCAATTAAGAGGTTTTTTGCCACGTGAAATGTTCTCCTTGGTGATTAATAAAAGGTTCTCTCCAGTTTCAATGCATAAACTCCTAATGACGAGGGAGCTGCTTGGACGTCTAGCAGCTTATTGATCAGTGTTCTTTCAGTCTTGGAAATAATTAGAATTTTAATTTTGTTTCTGGATTTCGGGTTTTGTCTTAAAACCGTTCATCACTGTAGTCCAAAAGTAATTCACTATGCGAAGTGCTTTGAGACATGTCCACATCACAGAAATTGCAAGGATTTCATTCCAAGTTAGTCTTAAGAAATTTCATCTAGGTCCAGTGTTTTCTCAAATTTTGGGAAATAAATTCTTATTTTCAATTTTTTAAACTTTTTTCAACATTTTACTTTTCAAAATACAATCTTAATTGTTTTTCACTTCTCACAGTTCTCAAGAAAATGTAAACATCTGTTCCAAACCCTGGGGACTACAGCCCAGTGTTTTATTCCTAGAAATAATTTGAGTTTCATTTTAGTTGAATTTTAGTTTTAGCCCTTCACAAGGAAATAAAATTGTAATTTTAATTTAGTTAACTAATGTAGTTTTACTCTAATTGCTATTTTCCCCCCTTTGCTTGAAAACAATACTTGATTTTGCAGCAGTTTTGGGAAATTCACAGCACTTTGGTAAATGGGCAGCACACTTTAGGGAGGATGTCAAGGCCCTGGAGAGGGTGCAGAGGAGATTTACTAGAATGGTCCCGGGGTTGAGAGACTTCAGTTATGTAGAAAGACGAGAGAAACTGGTATTGGAGCAGAGACGGTTATGGGAAAGATTTAATAGAAGCGTTCGAATTTATATGGGGTTTTGATGAGTGTAAATATGAAGAAATTGTTTCCACTGGCAAGAGGGTCAGTAACCAGAGGTCATAGATTTAAGCTATTTGGCAAAAGAATCAGAGGTGAAATGAGAATTTTTTTTTACACAGCGAGTTAGGATCTAGAACGCACGACCTGAAAGAGTGGTGGAACCAAATTCAATAACAACTTCCCAAAAGGGAATTGGATAAATACTTGAAGGGAAAAAATTTACTGGGCTATGGCGAAAGAGCAACAGAGTAGGACGACAGTAATTGGCTAGCTCTTTCAAAGAGCAAGCACAGGCACGATGCCTGAATGGACTCGTTCTGAGCTGCATGATTCTAATGCTCTCAGCGTATTGCAGAGTAGATTCAGGAAACTGTCCTCTAACATAGCCATTGGGTTTTATGGAGTGCACCCTTTTATATAGCGTGTGGGGTGGATTTTTAGAGTATGGCAGCAACAGCACGTTTAACTGCTTGACAGTTACAAATGTGAGCACCACCAGCCCTTTTAAACTATGGCTGGGGAATGCTAATAAAGCAAGACACCTAAATGCTAACACCACTCAACTGAGCCAGTTCCCCCATGGCCATCCGTAAGGCTCACTCCCCATTGCGCTGTAGTTTGTCCACTGAACGTTTATACTGTCCATTAGAATATACGAATGCAAGTCCGCACATTGTGACCAGCGTTCCCGCTAAGTCGCGCGGCCGCGCAGGGGTCTGGAGGGCCTGCGCAGGCCGCTCACTGGCTTGTGCGTGGAAGAAACCGAGCGTGCGCGAAAAATTTGAATGGGCCGCGCAGCCAGTTAAAGGAACCGCGCAGAAAAAAATTAGAGAGAACACTAATTGTAAGTGACCGATTGAATAAAAATATTGAAACACTAAAACCAGTTTGAAAATGCTTTTATTGTATTTTGAAATGTACAAAATGTCCATGAAATTAGAAACCTTTTTGCCAATAAAATTTCACTAGTTTTTAAACATCAGCAGCATTATACACAAGCCTTAATAGAAAGTTATCAAATAAATCACCAACCACACGTGGTTATTTACAGATTTACAGAGGGGGATTGACAGGGTAGATGCTGAGAGGCTGTTTCCCCTTGGCTGGAGAGTCTAGAACTAGGGGGCATAGTCTCAGGATAAGGGGTCGGCCATTTAAGACTGAGATGAGGAGGAATTTCTTCACTCAGAGGGTTGTGAATCTTTGGAATTCTCTGCCCCAGAGGGCTGTGGATGCTGAGTCTTTGAGTATATTCAAGGCTGAGATCGATAGATTTTTGGACTCTAGGGGAATCAAGGGATATGGAGATCTGGCGGGAAAGTGGAGTTGAGGTCGAAGATCAGCCACGGTCTTATTGAATGGCGGAGCAGGCTCGAGGGGCCGCATGGCCGACTCCTGCTCCTAATTCTTATGTTTGTGTGTAGACATCAGGTGATGGCAGCATCCAGCTCAGGTCAAATAGCCAGCCAAGAATGGCAGCTTGGACAAGGTACTTACAACCTGTGGGCAAAGAATGCTGTGTGGGGCCCATGATGTTTCCATGATCGTAATACAAGGCAGGTTCTGCCCTGCCGACTATCCATACCTTCACTAGCCCCAGTGACACACGGCAGGTAACTGGTTAAAGTCTTGTGGAGAGTGGCATGTTGGCAGTTTGACATGCAATTCCTCAGTCTCACCCAAGTTACGAGGGGGGTCAGGGGAGGTTGGGGGGCGGGGGAGATTCCAGGAAACAAATACAGTCATTCCAAGAAAGATCAGGGAGGGGAAATTCACCTACTGGTTCCGAACAGGTGTATAATGAGGGAAGGAGAATAAATTTTTTAAAAATCACAAAATAATTATACATCTAGATCTATCTATCTATATATATATATATTTATAAAGACTTGCATTTTATACAGTGCCTTTCACGACCTCAGGACGTCCCAAAGTGCTTTACAGCCAATTAAGTACTTTTGATGTGAAGTCACTGTTGTAATGTGGGAAACCTGGCATCCAATTTGCGCACAGCAAACTCCCACAAACAGCAATGTGACAATGATCAGATAATCTGTTTTTAGTGATGTTGATTTAAGGGATAAATACTGGCCAGGGCACCGGGGATAACTCTCTTGTTCTTCTTTAAAATAGTGGCCATGGGATCTTTTACGTCCACTCGAGAGCCTCGGTTTAATGTCTCATCCGAAAGACGGCACCTCCGACAGTGCAGCACTCCCTCAGCACTGCACCGGAGTATCAGCCTAGATTTTTGTGCTCGAGTCTCTGGAGTGGGACTTGATCCCACAAACCTTCTGACTCCGAGGCGAGAGCGCTGCCCACTGAGCCATGGCTAACACAAGGAAGGAGGAAAGGAGATTAAATTAAAAAAAATTTTTTTTTTAAAAAATCACAAAATAAATATACGTCTAGATCTAGCTATATATTATATAATCATCCTGCATAGGGCACATGCTTCCTGTCCAAAAATCTTAATTCCTATTGTCATGACGCTTGGTAACACTTTTCTGTCAACATTTCCTATTGTAAAATTGCTATGTCAATATTTTCTATTTAATTTTGCTATGTCAACTGTCACGATGTAGTTGCAGGTTATGGTTAGCTACCTGGAGTGAGTTTCAGAAGTCTCTCTCCCAGCCATGTCATCATCTTGTACAGATAATATATATATGATGAAAATATATATATGAAAACATGTTCATCAACTGACAGTGGGTAACACCACAGGAATTCACTAGTCTACATATAGCAATCTTGCATCTAGCGTGTCGGTCACACTCCAGGTGTCACATTTTGTTACAGATGCAAATTTTTCTTTTTGTTTTAAAACATGAAAATTTACAAGCAGCTAACAGTAGCTGATTGATCCCAGCAGTTGAACAGTGATGGCCTTAAAAGGGACAAGCCAGGAGAACATCTAAACATCAACACCCTGCTCCTGACCCCTGACAATCCACAGGAGATTTAATGGCCAACACCGGAGGTTAGGCTGTGACAATTTCCGGGGTACAAGTAGGGTTGTTCTATTGGCCTGTATCCCTTTGTGTATCGACGCTTTTACCAGTTGGACCAAGCATCTTGGGTTGTGATTGATCGCAAGTAGGGAATTTGGGAGGGGGGGCAAAAACCAATCTGAATGAGGCGTTTTCTGTGGCTTCAAGTCCATTTCCCTGAGTAATATAGTGATTTCTAGGTCCCAGCATTTTTTTTTTGGTCAGGTATTCGTACAAGAAAAGGCAAAAATCGGCAGCGGTCATATTGTCGAGGCACCCTTCCCTCCTACAGGATCTCCACTCTTGTTCGTGTTGTAAGGCCCAGTTCACTTCCTCATGAAATTCTTCTCCAGGGCTGCAGGCGTCCGCTGGATGGAATGAATATTGCGTTTCACACGATCTTCTAATGAAGTTGCGGTGCTTTGTAGCTTCATTTTGCTGTAAGAAACAAATAATAAAAATAAACTCTTCTTTAAAAAAAACCCGTGTCTGGTGAAGTCTAAATCCACAAATATTTGTACCTATGAAATAAGTACTTAAAAAAAAAAAATATACAATTAAAAAAAAATTTTCCTTAAGCAAATCTGTGAAGTCACTGTACAGCTTTGTGGAATACTTACAGGGGAATTATAGAATCATAGAAATTTACAGCACAGAAGGAGGCCATTTGGCCCATTGTGTCTGTGCCGGCTGAAAAATAATTAGCCAGCCTAATCCCACTTTCCAGTTCTTGGTCCGTAGCCCTGTAGGTTACAGCACTTCAAGTGTAATGAGGGTTTCTGCCTCAACCACCCTTTCAGACAGTGAGTTCCAGACCCCCACCACCCTCTGGGTGAAAAGATTTCTCCTCAACTCCCCTCTAATCCTTCTACCAATTACTTTAAATCTATGCCCCAGTAGATACAAGTGTTCACACACACACAGGGATCGAATTGCTGTCTGCAGGTTGTGATTATTTAAAGACAATCTCTCGGGTTCGACTGGAGAACCCTTGATCCTTGCTAACAGGCAAGTTGAAAAGGTTACCCGTCCAGCAACCCCACCCCACCAACCTTTTCCTCAGGATGATGCAGGTTTAGTCGATCTCTGGGAAGACATGCAACAGTGGTCCATGGTAACTGTGCACCCCCCACCTCCAGTGCTGGAATACGCTGCTGCTCTGGAGCATTGTACTATCACATCACCCGCCACTATTGTGTCTCTGTGCATTTAGAGAAGTACATTACCACCCCCTTTTGCCTTGCAACAGCATCCCTTTTGTCATTTAATCACTCCTGCCCTCCACTCGATCACAAACCTTTCCTTTTGCTCTTTCTTCGCCTCACAAACCCCTCCCCCTTTCCTCCCCCCCCCCCCGGTTCTGTACTTGCTTATAAACATTTTAAATCTCTGATGAAAGGCCATCGACCTGAAACGTTTACTCTGTTTCTCTCTCTCTCTCTCCTTCCCCACAGATGCGGCCTGACCTGCTGAGCATTTCCAGCACGTTCTGGTTTTACTGCTTCACTTTCCCGCTCGCTCTCTACTGACCCCTGCTGGAAAGTGTGCTGGTGGGAACTGGGCAAAGACTGGATCAAGCTCGGATTAAACAGCCGGCCAGCATTCACTGTCTGCTGCATGAGAATTGTTAATTGCACTTAAGTGGTGTATAGCAATTGAGTGTTAATTGTATGCAGGCGATGGGAATTAATTGGGACACTCTTGCTCTCATATACAGGAAACTCTCTTTTAACCGGCACCTAAATACCGGAAATCTCTCTTAACCAGCAAAATTCAGGAGTAGGTTCAGGTAAGTTTTACTTTATATTAGTGGCCGTGTAACCGGGGTTCCTGGATCTGTGGCCGTGTAACCGGGGTTCCTGCACCTGTGGCTGCGCAACAGGGACGCCTGGATCTGTGGCCGTGTAACCGGGACTCCTGCACAAGTGCCAGGTAACCGGGGCTCCTGCACCTGTGGCCGTGTACGGGGCTCTCGTACCTTGGTAAGTATACCTCTCTGTAATCCGGACTTTTTGATCAACCGGCACCACGCCGGTCCCGCCGGTCCCGGATAAAAAAAGTGTTTCCTGTATATGGCAGTAGGCTGGGGAAGGGTTGCGAGCTTATCTTGGGGGTGAACAGTATGTAAAGTCTGTCTCTGTGAATAAAGGCTTGTAAGCAATGTTCCCTCTCATTTTTTGGAGGGCCGTGCGGCCCCTTTAACGGGCTGGGTGGCCCATTCAAAATCCTGCACAGGTGCAGTTTTTCCATTTAAAAGCCGGTGAGCCGGCTGCGAGAGACCACAAGACCGCTAGCTTAATGGTAACATTGCTTGTAAACAAGGAAAGGCTGGGCTCTGGTCCTTCACCACCTGGCTGTCCGACATTTTACAAAAATGACCACCTGGCCAACGTATCCCAACATGGCTTCAGATGATGAGGTGAGGAAATTGAGATGGCGGCCAAAACAAGCAGCACAAGTATATAAAAAACAATCACAATCCCATAAAAAGTGAAAATCAAGGGGCTGGCAAGAATTGCTTACAAGTAAAATTTAAACGGGCAGATTGCAATGCTATAATACACAGAATACTTACTGGAGGAATTTGCCTTCTCCGGTATCCTTTCTCTCCAGTTCTCGCTCCATTTTTTCCTCGTCTTTGTACTGTCTGATGTTACATTGGCGAGCTTTGTCGCTCCATTTCGCGTTCTCCATCATCTCTAGCCGTCTGCGTTCCAGCTCGTCTGCTGAAAGTTTTCTGTAAAATCAAAGTACAGGAAACTCTCTCTTAACCGGCAAAATTCAGGAGTAGGTTAAGGTAAGTTTTACTTTATATTAGTGGCCGTGTAACCGGGGTTCCTGGATCTGTGGCCGTGTAACCGGGGTTCCTGGATCTGTGGCCGTGTAACCGGGGTTCCTGGATCTGTGGCCGTGTAACCGGGGTTCCTGGATCTGTGGCCGTGTAACCGGGGTTCCTGCACCTGTTGCCGTGCAACAGGGACTCCTGGATCTGTGGCCGTGTAACCGGGACTCCTGCACCTGTGGCCGTGTAACCGGGACTCCTGCACCTGTGGCCGTGTACGGGGCTCTCGTTGCTTGGTAAGTATACCTCTCTGTAATCCGGACTTTTTGATCAACCGGCACCACGCCGGTCCCGTCGGTGCCGGATAAAAAGGAGTTTCCTTTACATGCATAGCTCTGAAGTGCCTCACTGTAGACAAGGGTGGGAGGGGTGGGGGTGTTGTTGGAAAATGTAAGTGGCTACACACAAGGGGCATATTTCCCTCTGGTGTGAAGTAAGCAAAGACCGCTCAGCTAATCAAAACCTACTCACAGATTCAAAAAGCACAGGAGGAGGCCATCCATCCCATCGTGCCTGCGCTCGGTCTTTTAACAAGCTATCCAATTAGTCCCACTCCCCTGCTCTTTCCCCGTAGCCCTGCAATTTTTTTCTTTTTCAAGTATTTATCCAATTCCCCTTTTGAAAGCTACTATTGAATCTGCTTCCACCGGCCTTTCAGGCAGCGCATTCCAGATCACAACAACTTGCGGTGTCAAAGAAATTCTCATCTCCCCCTGGCTTTATCGCCAATTATTTTAAATCTGTATCCTCCGATTTCTGACCCTCCTGCCAGTGGAAAAGTATCTCCTTATTTACTCTATTAAAACCTTCATGATTCTGAATACCTCTATCAAATCTTCCTTTAACCTTCACTGCTCTATGGAGAACAATCCCAGCTTCTCTAGTCTCTCCACATAACTGAAGTCGCTCATCTCTGGTACCATTCTAGTAAATCTCCTCTGCACCCTCACCAAGGCCTTGACATCCTTCCTAAAGTGTGTTGCCCAGAATGGAGCACAATACTCCAGCTGAGGCCTAACCAGTGCTTTATAAAAGGTTAATCATAACTCCATCCAGACTCCCCACGTCTGCTTATTCTATTATGGACTCCCACCAACTGTTGATCCGCTACTTTAACAGACACTAAACTCCTTCCTCTACAGCCCTGAAAAATACATGAAGCAGCGCTGTTTATATCTAGAACAGGTACAGGCACAATGGGCTGAATGGCCTCCTTCTGTGCTGTATCATTCTAACCCTCAATCTCTCGTCAACAGACATCAATTCAGATCTCCCATTAGCAAAAAAGTTGGTGCGAGGTGAGCACAAGACAGGTTTCCTGGAGAGAGAAATCACCTGCGAGTATATTTTAACATCTAAAAATGCCGAGACAGAAAGCTGCAACGCAGACTACGTGGTATCTCAGCCACTAACCCGCTGGAAAAGGGGGGGGGGGGGGGGAAACGATGAACCCTAGCAGGACAAATAGATTGAGACCGTCGCCAGCCACCACAAGTTAAGACTACCTTCACAATTACATCAATTGCAGGTGGAAACAAGAAGTGAAAGTTGGGAATCTAAAATAAAAACTAAAACTTCGGGAAAACGCACAGGTCAGCTAGCATGAAAGGAACAAGGTGTTAATGTCCTGAAAGCTTTGATGAAGTCACATCCGAAGCATTCCTTCAGATGGTGACCTGATCACAGTTTTCAAGATATTAAGGGGAACAGATAGGGTAGATCGAGAGAAACTATTTCCGCTGGTTGGGGAGTCTAGGACTAGGGGGCATAGTCTAAAAATTAGAGCCAGACCTTTCGGGAGTGAAATTAGGAAACACTTCTACACACAAAGGGTGGTAGAAGTTTGGAACTCTCTTCCGCAAATGGCAATTGATGCTGGGTCAATTGTTAATTTTAAATCTGAGATTGATGGATTTTTGTTCACCAAAGGTATTAAGGGATATGGGGCAAAGGCAGGTATATGGAGTTAGGTCACAGATCAGCCATGATCTCATGAAATGGCGGAACAAGCTCGAGGGTCTAAATGGCCTCCTCCTGTTCTTACGATTGACCCGATTTGTGTTTCCAGTATTTTCTTTGCCATTTTCACCTACACCAGTTTTCCTCCATCTCCTGAGGCTTTTGAAAAGTGCTTTTACACTACTCGAGTGAGATTGTCAGTTCACGCCCCACTCAGGGAACTGGGCACATGATCTAGCCTGATACCACAGTGCAGAATTGAGGCAGGGCTGCGTTATCAGAGGTGCCATCCTTCAGAGGAGATGTTAAACCGGAGATCACATCGGCTTGTAGACTGTCGAACTGCACTTGCTTTAGAGCAAATGCTGGCTTTAACTTATCAGCCAATATGCAGGCCCACACTCCCAGATAGATGGGGCTAATTGCACTGAGGGGTTTAACTGGCGGAGCGAGAATGGGGCATCTGCTATCAGCTGCATTCCTGTAAAAATATCTACATTCTCCTTCGCTGTTAATGAACAGCTTATCTCAACAGTTTTGTTTTATTGCTTCCCTCTCACTTTGAGACATGCCTGCAAGATCAGTGAAATGGCAAGTTATACACCCTTTATCTTTTTATACTCCTTTATCTCCATTTCAAATACTCCATAAGCAGTGATGAATAATCAATCCTTTTATTGATGAATCTGAGAAATTATTGTAAAGTTAAATCCCCCGACCACTGTTCCCCCCCCTAAGCTAAGCTATCTCGCGGGTGCCGTGCACCACGCGTTGTAGGCCGCGCCCTCGCGCAGGAGTGGGCTCCAGCACACAGGCGTTCTTTTTAATCGCGTCCCAGGATACCTGTTCTTTCTGTGGAGACGCATGTAGTCGGTTCCCGGGGACTGAGCGGCTGCTGCACTTTGAAAGAACACAGCGGAGACGCAGCACATGTACAACGGCCGCTGGAAGGAGGCTAAAGCAAACAAGTTTTAGGCCCGCGCTGAAACAAAAATACGAGAAAAAAAATATTCAGAAAATTGTTTACGGCCGCAAAAAAATACGGGAAAGTGATGTTGATTGTCCCGCGGCAACTTCCAGTTAAATTTTGTCAGGTGCTGTCCCCTTTTTGAAAGAATTTATCAGGGTTATTTAAATCATGTTGTGAAAGAGGGGAAAAAGTTTGTGCCCCCGTTTGTACCTCAGAGTCTGAGAGATAAAGGGAACGGGAGCAGAAAGAGAGGAAACAACTTCTCCTAAGCTGATCCCAACTCATCACCAAGGCCGGGGATAGATAACCTTCTTAGGATTGGGGAGTTTAACCACTTTATTCACTTTCTTATTTGAGCTCCGTTTGGAGTTAGAGTTTATTTTTTTTCGTTGCATGTTTAATGACAGCGTTGAAGAGGAAAAGAGAAACTTGGAGCAACTTCTTCTGTCAAAGCTGCAATGAGACTTGGAAGAATTTGAAGATTTTAAATGAACTTTTCACAAAAAATGAGTGTTAAAAACAGTTTTTCCCCCCCTTAGCTTTGAATATGAATTTGGAAGAAACAAGCAAAAATCAATTTTCCCCAACATCTAAACAAGTTTCAACCAGGTCATGAAGTCCAAATGCTTTTAAAGAGGCTTTGAAATGCTTAGAACGTTTTAAAATTGAAATTTCTCAATATGTGATTTTGAACGAAGTGAGTAGCTTTACACAAACATGCAACCATGCTGTTGAGAACGGGGAAGGCAGGGAGGATTTGTAGGTGTTACATATTGTAGAGAATGTTTGAGAAAAAAACTTTAGAAGCAAATTTCGTAATTGAACATCTTTATGTCAACATATTAATAAACATTTCCAAGTCAGTCTGATTGGTTCTCCTGTGCAGGAAGCAAGATGAATGTTTATTTCTGTCAAATCATAGCTTTTCCTGCTTTTTGTTTTTAATTCGGTGATGCAAATTGTGTATGTGATTTTCTGCACTTGTGAATAAGTGCTGCATTTCTAACATGTTACATGGGGGTGCTGGTTCAAGAAGACAACGGTTATGAATGGAAGTGATTGAAGTTGAAAATACGGATGCCTGTTTTTGTTCAGTTCTTTTTAATACTGCGAAGTAAAGAACTACAGCACTTTATATTTGTTGGTTGACTGGTTGCATTATGATTAATATTCTAATTACTTCTGTGGACGTCCAGCACGTCGGCGCCATAGGAAAGCCGCTGCTCCTGCTGCTTGTGCAGCCACTGCTATAGTGACATGTGGGATGGGCTAATACATTGAAAACTTTAAAATTAATACAAATTGCACGAATAGATATGCCTCTTTCAGCTCACCTTGGGCTTTTGGATTGTTTGTCGATGCATAACTATGTAACTGAGTGACGTTTCTGAAGTGTTAATGTATTATTATGCAGTTCTTTTACATACCAGTCATTTCTGACTTTTTTTAAATAGCGAGTTTATACATGACGTACTAAAAGCTTTTAATTAACTCTGCCGTAAACAAACTTGCAGAATGGGCATGTAAATGACAAATTAATTTCAATATACAGGAAACGTTATATCCGGCACCGACGGGACCGAGCTGTTGCTGATCTATCAAAACTGCCGGACAAACCAGCGTTAATGTTGAAGCATACGGAGATTTGCAGCTCCGTATCTGGCAACAAACACTGTTGCTTAGCAACAGCTTCTAAATAGTCGGCCGTACCTTGGAAGCGTCTCTGAAGCTGTTGCTAAGCTACAGAGAGACTTTGCAGAGCCTGACTGTTGGGGAAAAAAAAGCCACGAGAAGAAAAAAAAAAAAACGGCTCCTGATTTCTGCCGGTAGGTCGAGGTTTCCGGACATACAACCTCCGGATAAACCAGTCTCCTGTAGATAAGTGTGAGGTGGTGCATTTTGGTAGGAGGCTACCTACTCCTTGGAAAATAAGAATCTAAATGGAGTAGAGTTGCAATGGGGATCTAGGGGTATAGATTCACAAATCGTTAAAAGTAGCAACGCAGGTTTAAAAAGCCATAAAAATGCCAATAAAGCACTGGGGTTCATTTCTAGAGGAATAGAATTGAAAAGCAGAGAAGTGATGTTAAACTTGTATAGAACCTTGTCTTATTGTCTCATGATTTGAGATGGTGGGGTGGCAATATGACATTACTGTATATATGTTTTTAAGTGGTTGCTGTTGTTGTAAAATTTGCCCACGGACGAATAGGTCGTGCTCAAAGGAGCTCATGGCCTGCTCAGTACAAAAACAAGTTAGCGGGAACATTACCCCCTACCCATTTCTATGAAACTACAGTTTCAATACCTTGACTGATGAGGCCGAGGCCTCTGCTGGTACACTCCTCTCTTTGGGGATGAGTTTCTGTCATGGTACCTTCAAAAAAGAAAATCTCATTAGAAATGGTCTTTAGCAGCTCCTCAAACAGCTCACTCTCTTGGATGGTATTGTGTCAGCTGTGGCTCAGTGGGTAGCGTTCTCTCGTCTCTAAAGCAGAAGGTTGTGGGTTCAAGTCGTATTCTAAGGGCTTGAGCGTAAAATCTAGGCTGACACTCCCAGTGCAGTGCTGAGGGAGCGCTGCACTGCCTGAGGTGCCGTCTTTCAGACGAGACGTTAAACCGAGGCCCCGTCTACCCTCTCAGGTGGATGTAAAAGATCCCATGGCACTATTTCTAAGAAGTGCAGGGGGAGCGCCCTTGGTCAACATTTAACCCTCAACCAACAACTAAAAACATGATTATCTAGTCATTATCACATTGCTGCTTGTGGGACCTTGCTCTGTGTAGATTGGCTGCCGCTTTTCCTACATTACAACAGTGACGACGCTTCAAAAGTACTTCAATGGCTGTAAAGCGTTTTGGGACGTCCTGAGGTTGTGAAAGGCGCTATAGAAATGCAAGTCTTTCTTTGCTTTCATAGAGAAGGAAAATGCCAGCTTGAATTCCTGGTCTGTGTTGAGTTCCCGTGGGCAGCAGCCGGAGCACTGCAATTCGCCTCAGCAGCGCTGGGCTCGGTTGGAAACCAAGTCCTGATTACCATCCAGTGATGGGAGCTGTACATGTGTGGGCAGAAGGCGAGTGCAGCTTCAGGCTCCGCCTTGATGCCTTCCACAGTTGAATGGTCTGCCAGCACTCACCATCTAGCCTCGTACTTGGAAGAAATGGCATTTGAGGCAAGCTGGCCACGAAACCGTACCCCAGCATGAGTCAGCATCTTCAGGAGAGGAAGAGGAAAAAGGGCAGAAGAATCTTTGAAAAAACAAAAAAGTGAGTGAAATAAAAAAAATACACTCACTGCGAATGCGCCTTCGAGTGTCCTGAGGGGGATCGAGGTGGCGATCTGGATCTTCTATCCCGTGAATCTTCACGTCCGGTGTCTGTGTGTAGGGCTGACCGGGAGCGGCTCCCTGACCGTGACCTGGGTCTGTTTTTATGAGATGCTTTAGCTTGGTCAGAAGATGAGGAACTGTGTCGCTCTTTAATCCTGCGAGAGTCTTTCACCTGCACGATAAACAGGAACAGGATTACTGAAGGGAAAGAAGCAACCTTACTAACATCTAAAAATCAATAATACGCAAGGAGAAAATAGGTTCCTAAACGTGGTCACTAAATTCTGACAGGATTGAGGATGTTACCTTGTAAATCAAAGGTTAGTGTTTTCCATCAACTAGCCCTCCGAAACGTGCTGAGCAAAATATAATCAGCAGTAAGAGAAGTGTTTCTTGGTGTTTAAAATCATGAAGGGTTTAGATAGACTAAATAAAGAGAAACTGTTTTCAATGGCTGAAGGGACGATAACCAGAGGGCACAGATTGAAGGTGCTTGGCAAAAGAACCAGAGGTGACATCAGGAAAAACTTTATTGCGCAACGAGTGGTTAGGATTTGGATTGCACTGCCTGATAGGGTGGTGGATACAGATTCAATAGTAACCTTCAAAAAAGGGAATTGGATAAATAATTGAAGGAGTAAAAAAATTGCAGGGATTAGGGGAAAGAGCTGGGGGGGGGGGGGGGGGGAGAACGGACTAACTAGATTGCTGTTTGAAAGAACTGGCATAGACTCGATGGGCCAAATCAAATCAACTTTTATTGTCATTGTTAGTGCACAAGTGCAGTACAACGAAATGTAGGCTTGCGGCTCCAGAGAGTGTACATTTGGATTAAGACATTTAAACATTCAACATACATTTGGCTTGTAGTATATTAACATAAATATAACCATAATAAAGTGCATTGGCAGATGTGCAGGCTTTAGAGTTTATTTGTGGAGTTCAGTAGGATGACAGCCCTGGGAAAGAAGCTGTTCCTAAATCTGGTCGTACGGGTGCGAATGCATCTGTAGCGTCTCCCAGATGGCAGGAGGGTGAACAGACTGTGGCTGGGGTGGGTAGGGTCTTTGATGATGAACCGTGACCTCCGTAAACAGCGTTTCTGGTATATGTGCTCTATGGTCGGTAGCCGGGTGCCGGTAATGCGTTGGGCAGTTTTGACTACCCGCTGCAGGGCTTTCCGGTCATAGTAGCTACAGCTGCCATACCATACTGTGATACAGTTCGTCAGGATGCTCTCTATTGTGCAGCAGTAAAAGTTAGAGCGGATCAGGGGTGACAGGTTACATCCCTTCAGCCTCCTTAGGAAATATAGGCGCTGCTTCTATGCTGTACTATTCTATGGTAAAATCAACAATCACAAATGGTGTAAAGTCCCCAGTGTTTGCACTAAATCTTGATTCCAATCTGAAGATTAAAGGGCATTTTTCCCTTATCCCAGTACCTGTGCAATTACTGCATTTCTCTTACTTCCATAATTACTACCCTCTTACTGGAGTTGTAAACCTATTTCCGCTTCAGCGCAAACTGAAAGCAATCATAATGTTGTTTCGCTACTCTTTTCAGTACCATTCGGCTTAAGAAAAATGTATGCCGGGTTCAGTTACAAATATTATTTATACAGCTATAGAGTCAGCTGGGCAGAAATTAAAATGGTAGATGGAACCGCACTGAAAAAATAAACTGACTGATGTGATTGCAGCACTCGAATCGCTTGCTTTTCTGTAGGATCTTTGCTGATCTATTATTTCAGTGAATCAGAATGGGTAAGTTGCGTATTTGAGCCAAAGCATGATACTTTATATTTTTCCTCCGCAGATTTCATGTGCCACCCAACACATCTGTTGTGCGATATGAAAGAGCTTTAGTTAAATTTAAATATACACAGTTACAACTGATATTCAGCACTGCAATTTCAATAAGGGGCCCATTCTTAAAATTTGAAGTGGCCATGATTAGTAACCTCAGTTAGAGAGATAGAAGCAACAAATGGTGAAAGGCTAAAAACTAAATGGTGAAAGGCTGAAAACAGTGGAGGTCCAAAGAGACTTGGGGGTCCAGGTGCATAGATCTTTAAAATGTCCCGAACAGGTACAGAAAATAATCAAAAAGGCTAATGGGATGCTGGCCTCTATATCTAGAGGACTGGAATACAAGGGGGTAGAAGTTACGCTGCAGCTATACAAAACCCTGGTCAGACCACACCTGGAGCACTGTGAGAGTAGTTCTGGGCAGTCCAGCGTAGGTTTACCAGAATGATACCCGGACTTCAAGGGTTAAGTTACGAGGAGCGATTACACAAATTCGGGTTGTATTGCCTAGAATTTAGAAGATTATGGGGTGATCTGATCGAAGTTTTCAAGATATTGAGGGGAACAGATAGGGTAGAGAGAAACTATTTCCGCTGGTTGGGGATTCTCTAAAAAAAAAATTAGAGCCAGACCTTTCAGGAGTGAAATTAGGAAACACTTCTACACACAAAGGGTGGTAGAAGTTTGGAACTCTCTTCCGCAAACTGCAATTGATGCTAGTTAATTGTTAATTTTAACTCGGAGATTGATAGCTTTCTGTTAATCAAAGGTATAAGGGATATGGGGCAAAGGCGGGTGCATGGAGTTAGGTCGCAGATCGGCCATGATCTCACTGAATGGCGGAGCAGGCTCGAGGGGCGAAATGGCCTCCCTCCTGCTCCTATGTAACAATATAAAGATCACAAATTGTTACGCGAAACCTACAATGCGTGACTTGTGTGCTTTCCATTTCAATAGTAAGTACAGTAAACTCTTTCTTATCCGGCACCTCCGGGACCAGGGTGGTGCCGGGTGATGAAAAATTCTGGATAACAGAGAGGTAGGCTATTTTTAACACAAACAAAAATAAAAACCACTGACTAACTCGGCCACCGCGGGAGACTCGGAAAAACGAGTGCTGGATGGGTTCGGCAAGATTACCGGTTATCTATTTTGCCGGTTATTAAAGAATTCCGGATGATTAAGTGCCATTTAAACAAGTGTTTACTGTACCTGTATTCTCGGCGCACTCAAGAAAAAAGTCAAATAGTTTTAGAAAGAGCCAAGATCTAGGAAAACAAACCTTTAAGCCGTACCCAGTTATTTTCTTTTGAACGCGTGCGGATGATGGACTTGTAGCCTTTTCATGCCTTCTGCAATAGAGTTAAAAAAAAAAGCAAATGTTTACCTTTTTCATAGAAAAGAAATACAATTTTTTTTTATCATTTCAATGCAAACTTGCCCAAACTTAAGCCTTCTAGTAAAAAGGATTTTTTTTAAAAATCATAGAAATTTATGGCACAGAAAAAAGAGGCGCCATTCGGCCCATCGTGTCCATGCCAGTTACTTCCTTCACCCAGGTCACCGTGTACCCCACACAGCTAGCTTTCAATGACATGGGACATAAATGGCAATATGCAGCAACATCTATGTAGATGCTACAATTTGGCTTAACAGTGATGCCCCTCATGTTTGGCCAGCCAGCCGACATCGACTATCGAGACGCGTGCAGCAATAACGGGCAGCTGGGTGAAGTAGCTGCAAGGGCTTGGGAAACACCAGACCCCCAGCAAGAAATCAATGCTTTCAGGGAAGATGGGGAGAGAAAGCAAAAATAAAAAGCTAGGAAATAAAAGTCCATGCGACTGTACAAAATCAACATGTAGTTATTTAGGGAAACCAGGTACACAGAAGAAGCTGGAAACACTCAGCAGGTCAGGCAGCATCTGTGGAGCGAGAAACAGAGTTAGCTCAAGTGGGATAGCAAAATACTGCAGATGCTGGAAATCTGAAATAACAACAGAAAATGCTGGAAAAACTCAGCAGGCCAGGCAACATCCGTGGAGAGAAATTAGAGTCAACGTTTCGGGTCAAAACCCTTTATCAAGACTCTCAAGTGGGACTTGAACCCGGGACCTTCTGACTCAGAGGTGAGAGTGCTAGTGACTGAGCCACAGCGGACACTGTGCAAGTCGTCGAGAGCTATGTGATTACAATAATGGAATGCATGATAATCCTTCAACTCAGTCTGAGGCCTATATATAGAATCATAGAATAGTGCAGCACAGAAGGAGGCCATTCGGCCCATCGAGCCTGCACCGGCTCTTCTGAACAACAGCCCAGTTAGTCCCACTCCCCTGCTCTTTCCCCGTATCCCTGCAATTTCTCCTCCTTCAAGTATTTAGCCAATTTCCTTTTGAAGGCTACTATTGAATCTGTATCCACCACCTCATCAGGCAGCACATTCCAAATCCTAACAGCTCATTGCGTAAAAACGTTTTCCCTCCTGTCGCCTCTGGTTCTTTGGCCTTAAATCTGTGCCCTCTGGTTATCGACCCTTCAGCCATTGGGAACAGTGTCTCTTTATTTACTCTATCTAAACCCTTCGTGATTTTAAACACCTCTATCAATTCTCCTCTTAGCCTTCTCTGCTCCAAGGAGAACAACCGCAGCTTCTCCAGTCTCTCCACGTAACTGCAATCCCTCATCCCTGGACCCAGTCTAGTAAATCTTTTCTGTACCCTCTCCAAAGCCTTCACGTCCTTCCTAAAGTGCGGTTCCCAGAATGGGACACAATACTCCAGCTGGGGCCAGACTTATTTACTAAGATACTGTACTTTGCTTTTTGCTGCTCGTTGTCACTGGAGCTGGCGTGCCGACGTTTCTTGTGCTTCTTCTTCTTGTCCTTCTTTTTCTTCTTTTCCATTTTATCCAGGTTCTTTTGTAGCTTTGAAAAGGAAAAAAAAAAAATCAGTCGTAAACTTATTTCCGTTTCAGTGGAGAAAATTTCTGCAATAAGGTTACGTTTGCAAAACAAAATAAAAGGGCAAGGGAGCATCTGCAGGGCTACTGGGAAAGAGCAGGGAGAGTGGGACTAATTGGATGGCTCTTTCAAAGATCCAGCACAGGTACGGTCATTGTTTCCCTGTAAGACCTCTCCTGGTCCCTCAATACCTCTCTGGTGAAGAAGGCCCAGCAGCGCCTATATTTCCTAAGGAGGCTGAAGGGATGTAACCTGTCACCCCTGATCCTCTCTAACTTTTACCGCTGCACAATAGAGAGCATCCTGACAAACTGTATCACAGTATGGTATGGCAGCTATAGCTACTATGACCGGAAAGCCCTGCAGCGGGTAGTCAAAACTGCCCAACGCATTACCGGCACCCGGCTACCGACCATAGAGCACATATACCAGAAACGCTGTTTACGGAGGTCACGGTCCATCATCAAAGACCCTACCCACCCCAGCCACAGTCTGTTCGCCCTCCTGCCATCTGGGAGACGCTACAGATGCATTCGCACCCGTACGACCAGATTTAGGAACAGCTTCTTTCCCAGGGCTGTCATCCTACTGAACTCCACAAATAAACTCTAAAGTCTGCACATCTGCCAATGCACTTTATTATGGTTATGTTTATGTTAATGTATTACAAGCCAAATGTATGTTGAATGTTTAAATGTCTTAATCTAAATGTACACTCTCGGGAGCCGCAAGCCTACATTTCGTTGTACTGCACTTGTGCACTAACAATGACAATAAAGTTGATTATGATTATGCTCAGCGCTCTAGGGATCCCGCACAGCTGGCTTTTCAATACAAAATAGCAAAATACTGCAGATGCTGGAAATCTGAAGTAACAGAAAATGCTGGAAATACTCAGCAGGCCAGGCAGCATCCGTGGAGAGAGAAACAGAGTTAACGTTTCAGGTCTGAAGGGTCCCAGACCTGAAACATTAACTCTGTTTTTCTCTTCACAGATGCTGCCTGGCCTGCTGAGTATTTCCAGCATTTTCTGTTGTTATTTTCAATACAAAAACCGCACACCGCTGTATTTTGAAGGGGCCACGCGGCGCCAAAAGAAATTAGAGGGAACATTGGGCAGGATGGCCTCCTTCTGTGCTCTCTGATCTCAAAAGTTCATACTCGAGCTTGTAGATTTGTTTGAGCATTAGGTGGTTATGATACTTCTTGTTTAGGGTTTGTGTGAAGACCCTATTCTAAATACGAACTGTAAAGGCTTCCCCGTGCAACAGATTTACTAAATAAAATGAGAAAAAGAGAGCACCATATTTTATTTTTAATTAATTTTTTTAAGAACAAAAGGAATCACCCTGATTGCTCAGCCAAAAATGCACAACCTTGTATGGAACTCAACCATACGGACCCGAAATGTCCCGGCTTCAATCCCTGGACAGTGCCGAGTTCGCTGATCTCAGCTGTGATTCCCCCTCCTGGTTTGCTATCCAGTTAGGCTGACAGGATACGCGGGCATCTGGTGAGGAGAGGATTAGGTTCGGCTCGGTCTGACTGAACCGCCCGCCCACTTTCCCCGTCTAGATCCAAATGCGAAGAGTAACACTTATGGGAGATGCAGGAGGGCAGCTGGAAGCAGTGGGAACACATCCCAGTACCGGACCGGACAGGACCTTCAGCAGGGGAGGGCTGTACAAAATGGAGGCTGGAGGAAAGTAAATGTAAAAATAAAATGCAGAAAAGTGTCTTATCTTCCAGTTTTTCAAAGAACTGTTCTCAATATAAAGCAAGCGCTCATTTTTCACTCAATGTGAACGCAAATAAGCGGAGGTTTTGGAAGCCTAGTGAGGATAACCACTCATGATTTTTCCTAATTTCTGGCATGCTCATGTTCATTCAAAACATCCAGCTGCAATTTTAAAATTAAAAATCAGAGAATGCACAGCAGAATCATCAGCATCTGAAAGAGAAAGATGAGTTGGTGTTTCTGATGGGGCTCTTGATCAGAACAGAGATCTGACAAAATCCTGGAATTTCCATCAGTCTTTTACTTTCAGATGCTCAGTGACCTGCTACGTATTTCCAGCAATTTTGATTTACAACATTCTCGGCTATTCCTTTTGCAAATTGAGAAATGGATTGGCCCAGTTTACTCGAGGATACTCCTTAAAGTGCTCACGTACAATCTCTGTTTTGAATTCAACAGGTGAAGGAATCAGGAATTAAAATCTAGACCAGCAGAGAAATGAATTGGGATTTAGAGGAGCAAAGGGATCTCGGAGTACAAATACACAAATCACTAAAAGTAGCAACGCATGTTAATAAGGCCATTAAAAAAAAGCAAACCAAGCACTAGGGTTTATTTCTAGAGGGATAGAATTGAAAAGTAGAGAAGTTATGCTAAACTTGTATTGAACCTTGGTTAGACCACACTTGAAGTACTGCGTACAATTCTGGTGGCCATGTTATAAAAAGGATATAGAGGCACTGGAGAGGGTGCAAACAAGATTTACAAGGAAAATACCAGAAATGCGAGGGTATACCTATCAGGAAAGGATGAACAGGCTGGGTCTCTTTTCCCTTGAAAAGAGAAGGATGAGGGGTGACCTAATAGAGGTCTACAAAATTATGTAAGGTTTTGATAGAGTAGACAGAGAGAGAGTGTTTCCACTTGTGGGGAAGAGCAAAACTAGAGGCCATCAATACAAGAGAGTAACCAAGAAATCAAATAGGGAATTCAGAAGAAACTTCTTTACCCAAAGAGTGGCAAGAATGTGGAACTCGCTACCACAGGGAGTGGTTGAGGCGAATAATATAGATGCCTTTAAGGGGAGGCTAGATAAGCATATGAGGGAAAAGGGAATAGAGGGTTCTGCTGATAGATTTAGATGAGGAAAGATGGGAGGAAGCTCGAGTGGAGCATAAACGCTGGTGTGGACTACCCTGTTTCTGTGCTGTATATCCTATGTAATCCTGTGGATTTGATCAGTGGAAAGGCCAACAGGTCCTGCTGGCCTCTCCTCGGGTGGTCATAAAAGACCTAGCTGAGACTGTAGAAACAGTGAACCATGATAACCGCAAACAGAGGCACTGTCTAAAAGGGGCCTCATCGGGATACAGCTGCAGACTCCGCATATTAGTCAAAGCTGTGATGAGACAATGGTCTGCAGTCAGCTCCACGTGAGCAGGTTGGAGAAGACAATTGCCGAGGAAGAGGTGAAAGGTTGAAGATTTTGAGATAGAGCAGAGGTATAAGATTGTGTGTTGCCTGGAGAAGGTGATCCGTGATCCTGAAGAGGAGACGCCAGGGAACACCGGTGAAGAAAGTTTCTCCTCCCGCTACGAGGATGGATCACCCTCGCAGTCGAGTGGCATTTGCCGCTTAAAGGTTGCATTTGTTTATATCTGGGATATAACCAGCTCGAGTAAAAAAAAGAATAAATTCAGTGTTAGTGCTTCTCATTTCTCAGGTGCTTTTCATTATATACCTGTGGGGAGAAGCATCTTAAAACATCATGGGCAAAAAATTGAGTCACAGCCCCTTTGGGGCGTTAACTTCGCCGCCCCGCGACTGAATTTGAGTGGTAGCACCCCAAGAGGGAAGCGGGGCGCTACTGGAAGCACCCCACCTCCCTCTTGGGGCACTGCGAGGGAATATCGCGGCGCTACGTCGCGCTGCAGTATTGCAGGCCTTCCTCCCCTTCTTAAAAGGGGAGGGGACTTGCGCAGCGCAACCCAGCTGAGCCCCCGGGGACCGGGAGTGCCGGCAAAAGAGGACGGCACTCAAGAGAAGTGCCGGGCTCACGGAGCACAGCTGGCACTCTGCCGGTGAGGGGGGGGGGGCGGTCAGGAGGCCAGGGGGGGGGGGGGGGGGGGGGGAGCTGAGGCAGGTGCTGGCAGGCGACTAACAGGAGGCGCAAAGCAACCTAATTTCCCCTCCCCCCCCATTTCTCTTACACAGGTGACTGAATCAAAGATACTGAATGGCTAGCTGTAAGTTTGAAGAGGCAAGGGATAAATGGACTCCCCTCGAGACTCAAGAGTAAAACAGGAAGACCCACTTACTATTTCTCTGATCATCTTCATTTTCATTGGATTAGTTAAAACCTCTCTCTTTTTCTCTTCCTCACGTTTCCTGAAAGAACCAATCAAAAAACAATCAGTACAACAAGCGCGTTCTGTTAATGAAGTCAAAACGTTAGAGAGGATTAGGTAAGTAGTGATCAAACTGGGAGAAACAGGGATCGCCTGTCCCTCTTACATTCCATGCATCATTCTCTGAGGCCAACAGTGTAACCTCCTCCTCCTCCTCTTCTGCCCATGAGACTCTGCAACTGGCTCCTAGGGATGACACGCCCTCCAATCACCCCTCCCCTTCCATGAGGAAGTGCCGAGCCACTGCTAAGTGAGATCAAGAACTCAAAAAAGGCACGAACGTGCATCCTGCTCACACAGTGCAGCACGCTAGAAACCAATGGCTTTTCTTCCACCATGCCTCCCTCTACTCTCCAGAAGGCAGCTCCTGCTGGCATACACTCACACAGACTCCAGCTCAAGTGATTTTTTTTTTAATGGGAGAGTCCAGACAGTGGCTGCAGGCAGACTATTTGTCTGTCAATTTTAAAATTCTCATTCTTATTTTCAAATCCCTCCGTAGCCTCACCCCTCCCTATCTCTGTAACCTCCTCCAGCCCTACAACCCTCTGAGATCGCTGCGCTCCTCCAATTCTGGCCACTTGAACATAGAAACATAGAAGATAGGAGCAGGAGTAGGCCATTCGGCCCCTCGAGCCTGCTCCGCCATTTAATGCGATAATGGCTGATCATCCAAATTCAGTACCCTGTCCCTGCTTTCTCCCCATACCCCTTGATCCCTTTAGCCTTAAGAAATATATACAACTCCTTCTTGAACATATTTAATGTATTGGCCTCTACTGCCTTCTGTGGTAGAGAATGCCACAGGTTCACCACTCTCTGGGTGAAGAAATTCCTCCTCATTTCTGTCCTAAATGGCCTACCCCTTATCCTTAGACTGTGACCCCCTGCTTCTGGACTCCCCGACCATCGGGAACATCCTTCCTGCATCTAGTCTGTCCAGTCCTGTCAGAATTTTATAAGTTTCAATGAGATCCCCTCTCATTCTTCTAAACTCCAGCAAGTACAAGCCCAATCGACCCAATCTCTCTTCATACGTCATTCCTGCCATCCCAGGTATCAGCCTGGTGAATCTTCGCTGAACTCCTTCCATGGCAAGAACATCCTTCCTCAGATAAGGCGACCAAAACTGCACACAATACTCAACATGTGGTCTCACCAAGGCCCTGTACAACTGCAGCAAGACATCCTTGTTCCTGTACTCAAACCCTCTCGCTACGAAGGCCAACATACCATTTGCCTTCTTAACCGCCTGCTGCACCTGCATGCTTACCTTCAGCGACTGGTGCACAAGGACACCCAGGTCTCGCTGCACTTCCCCTTCTCCCAATCTATTGCCATTCAGATAATAATCTGTCTTCCTGTTTTTGCCACCAAAGTGGATAACCTCACATTTATCCACGTTATATTGCACCTGCCATGCTTCTGCCCAATCACCCAACCTGTCCAAATCATCCTGTAGTTTCTCGGCATCCTCCTCCAGCACACACGCCCACCCAGCTTTGTGTCGTCTGCAAATTTGGAGATACAGGTAGACTACCTTTTATCCGAACTTCCGAAAACCGAAACCCTCTAAAAACCGTTCAGCGTAAGTCGTGCGCATGACATGACCAGAGTGGCGCACGACCCCGACCCCCCCCCAACCCCGACTCCCGCCGACCCCCCCCGCGGACCCCCACCGACCCCGACCCCCACCCCCGACCGCCCACAAATTTCCCAGTCTTATAAAATACATTCCGAAATCCGAAATTTTCCGAAAACCGAAACACGGCTGGTCCCGAGGTTTTCGGGTAAAGGATAGTCTACCTGTATTACATCTAGTTCCCTTGTCTAGATCATTAATATATATATTGTGAATAGCTGGGGTCCAAGGACCGATCCCTGCGGTACCCCACTAGTCACTGCCTGCCACTCGGAAAAAGACCCGTTTATTCCAACTCTTTGCTTCCTGTCTGCCAACCAGTTCTCTATCCAAGTCAGTACCTTACCCCAAATCCCATGTGCTTTAACTTTACACACTAATCTCTTATGCGGGACCTTATCGAAAGCCTTCTGAAAGTCCAAATACACCACATCCACTGGTTCTCCCTTATCTATTCTACCAGTTACATCCTCAAAAAATTCCAGTAGATTAGTCAAGCACGATTTACCTTTTGTAAATCCATGTTGACTTTGTCCGATCCTGTCACTGTTTTCCAAATGCTCTGCTATTACATCTTTTATAATGGACTCTAGCATTTTCCCCACTACCGATGTCGGGCTTAGCGGTCAGTAATTCCCCGTTTTCTCTCTACCACCTTTTTTGAATAGTGAGGTAACATTAGCTACCCTCCAATCCATGGGTACTGTTCCAGATTCCATTGAATGTTGGAAGATGATCAGCAATGCATCCCCGATTTTAATTGCTCCACCATTGGTGGCCGTGCCTTCAGCTGCCAAGGCCCTAAGCTCTAGAATTCCCTCTCCAAACCTCTCCACCTTTCTCTCCTCCTTTAAGACACTCCTTAAAACCTACCACTTTGCCCAAGCTTTTGGTCAACTGCCCTAATATCGCATGTGGCTCAGTGTCAAATTCTGTTTGATAACGCTTCGCTAAAACGCCATGGGACATTTTACTACGTTAAAGGCACTATATAAATGCAAGTTATTGTTGTGGAGAGCGTCACAGCTGATTCCCCAATCCTGACATCCATATGTGCACACTTTTTTTTTTAATTCATTGATGGGATGTGGGCGCCGCTGGCTAGGCCTGCATTTACTACCCATCCCTAATTGCCCTTGAGAAGATGGTGGTGAGCCACCTTCTTGAACCGCTGCAGTCCATATGGTGTAGGTACACCCACAATGCTGTTAGGAAGGGAGTTCCAGGATTTTGGCCCAGCGACAGTGAAGGAACGGCGATACAGGTCCAAGTCAGGATGGTGTGTGGCTTGGAGGGGAACTTGTAGGTGGTGGTGTTCCCATGCGTCTGCTGCCCTTGTCCTTCTAAGTGGTAGAGGTCGCGGGTTTGGAAGGTGCTGTTGAAGGAGCTTTGGCGAGTTGCTGCAGTGCATCTTGTAGATGGTACACACTGCAGCCACAGTGCGCCGGTGGTGGAGGGAGTGAATGTTGAAGGTGGTGGATGGAGTGCCAATCAAGCGGGCTGCTTTATCCTGAATGGTGTCGAGCTTCTTGAGTGTTGTTGGAGCTGCACTCATCCACTCATTCTGAGAGGTTACTGAACTGCAATCAGAAAAGGGAACCCTGGATGCTATTTTTTTTTTTTTTAAATCCCCCTTCCCTAAGTACTTCATTGGCTGTAAAGCGCTTTGGGACGTCCAGTGGTCGTGACAGGTGCTATATAAATGCAAGTCAGTCTTTCTTTCTGTATGGCTCAGTTCCACACTAGGCACATTTAAGCTTTTACCTCCAAGTGTGAGTTGATGTGAATCAAGTACAGTGAAAAAGTTTCCCTACCTGATCATAAACAGTGGATCTTCCCGTATTTTGGAAGCCATATCCAATGCAGAGTTAGCCCCTGTTGCTGAAAAGATGGAGCCAGGCAGCAGCCCAGTATCCGAAGAAGGCCCAGACTCCTCATCCACCATCTTGTCTGTAGCATACTTGTCGATGGGACGACCCAGCAGGTATTCCTCCTTGTTCACCATACTGCAGGGGCCTTGATACATCCAATCAAGCCTATCTGACTTCTTCCTGCAGGCAAAAAGTCAACCTTGCATCATCTTTACAACACAAAAGCACTGAGGCTACTTCTAGGAACTCGCAAAGTGCTTTCTTTATGTCGAATGTTCCGCTGTATCGTGCAGACAAAAATAAATCAATTCAATCCAAGAGCCTGCTGTCTGTCCGGTTTATGTCATGTAAGATCATAAAATCATAGAATATTACAGCACAGAATCATGCCATTTGGCCCATCGTGCCTGTGCCGGCTCTTTGAAAGAGCTCTCCAATTTAGTCCCACTCTTCTGCTCTTTCCCCGTAGCCCAGCAATTTACACCCAGTCAAGTATTCATCCAATTCCCTTTTGACCTTCCTAGTCTGTCAGCTGTGGCTCAGTTGGTAGCACCCTTGCCTCTGAGTCAGAAGGTTGTAGGTTCAAGTCCCACTCCAGAGACTTGAGCACAAAAATCTAGGCTGACACTCCAGGGTAGTACTGAGGGAGTGCTGCACTGTCGGAGGTGCCGTCTTTCGGATGAGATGTTAAACCCTCTCGGGTGGACATAAAAGATCCCAGCACTATTTTGAAGAAGAGCAGGGGAGTCATCCTCGGTGTCCTGACCAATATTTATCCCCCAATCAACATCACTAAAAATAGATTACCTGGTCATTATCACATTCCCTTTTGAATCTGTGTCCATCACCCGTTCAGGCAGTGCAATTCCAATTACAGGAAACTCTCGTTTAAACGGCACCTAAATATCCAGAATTCTCTATTAACTGGCAAAATTCTCACTCCGAGAACAACACCTCAATAACCGGAAATGTTGCCGAGTCCGAGTCTCCCGCGGTGGCCGAGTTAATCAGTGGGGGGTAGTTCTCCAAACTGCCACTACTCGGCTTCTTGGCGCTGTCGGAAGTCTGAACACCTCAATAACAGGAGTCTGACTCTTTGTTTGTTAAAAATAGCCTTGGTAGATAACCCTCTCCGTCATCCAGAATTTTTAATCAACCGGCACCATCCCGGTCCCGTCGGTGCCGGATACCAAAGAGTTTCCTGTACCTTAAATCTGTGCCCTCTGGTTACTGACCCTTCTGCCAGCGGAAATAGTTTATCCTCATCTACTCTGTCAAAACCCTTCACGATTTTGAACACCTCTATTAAATCTCCCCTCAACTGTCTCAGCTTCTCTAGTCTCGCCACATAACTGAAGTCCCTCATCCCTGCTACCATTCTAGTAAACCTGCTCTGCGTCCTCTCCAAGGCCTTAACATCCTTCCAAAAGTGTGGTGCCCAGAATTGGACTCCAGATGATGCCTAATCAGTAATTTATAAAGGTTCGGCATAACTTCCTTGGACTCACCTGCAGAGGATTTCCAACACTTTCGTGTTTTTACTTCAGATTTCCAGCATCTGCACCTTCCCCCCCCCCCCCCCACACCCCCCCCCGAACAGCTACAAAAGGCTGGATGAGAATATTTAGTAAGGTATTACGGTCAGAACCCATAGACAAACCAGGCCGCAGGATGTGACAAAAGGATAAATATTATTTTTTAAATCTTTAGCATGGCAGATGGAGTTGAATACGGAGAAATGTGAAGTGATGCACTTTGGGAGGACGACTATGGAAAGGCGGTTTACTATAAATGGCACGATTTTGAAAAGTGCAGATGAGCAGAGAGACCTTAGTGCCCATAGACACAAATCCTTAAACGTGGCGGGGCAAGTTGATAAGGTTATTAAAAAAGCAAAACAACAGAAAATGCTGGAAACACTCAGCAGGTCAAGCAGCGTCATGGAGAGAAACAAAGTTAAGCTTTCATCGACCTGAAACGTTAACTGTTTCTCTCTCTTTCTCCACAAATGCTGCCTGACCTGCTGAGTGTTTCCAGCATTTTCTGTTTTTATATTAGAATAGGGACCCTGGCTGATTCTCCTTTCTTTAAAAGCGGAGACACACCCAAGACCCATCGATGACCCTTCGTCAGAACTGCCTGACCTGCTGAGTGGTTCCAGCATTTTCTGTTGTTGTTTCAGATTTCCAGCATCTGCAGTATTTTGCTATTGTATTAAAAAAGCATATAGGTTACTTTGGTTTATAAATAGAGGCATAGAATATAAAAGCAAAGCGATCATGCTAGAACTTTATAAATCACCGGTTAGGCCTCAGCTGGAGTATTGTGGACAATTCTGGGCACCGCACTTCAGGAAAGATGTAAAAGCATTAGAAAGGGTGCAGAGGGGGTTTACCAGGATGTTACCAGGGATGAGGGACTACAGTTATGAGGAGAGGTTGGAAAAGTTAGGACTGTTCTCCTTGGAACAGAGAAGGAGAAGAGGTGACCTAATAGAGGTTTTCAAGATGATGAGAGGTTTTGAATAGACCGATGGCGAGTGGGTCAATAACCCGAGGTCATAGATTTAAAATTGCTGGCAAAAGATCGAGAGGGGTGACGAGAAGATATTTTGTCACTCAGTTGTCGGGATCTGGAACACTCTACCTGGAAGCTGATTCCATAAATAATTTTAAAAGGGAGTTGGACAGGTGAGGGGGATTGACAGGATAGATGCTGAGAGGTTGTTTCCCCTGGCTGGAGATTCTAGAACTAGGGGCCATCATCTTAAATGGCCGACTCCTTATCCTGAGACTGAGATGAGGAGGAATTTCTTCACTCAAGAGAGTTGTGAATCTTTGGAATTCTCTAGTGGATGCATTGGTTGCAATATACCAAAATTCCCTGGACTCTGAAGAGGTCCCAGCGGATTGGAAAACCGCAAATGTAACACCCCTATTTAAGAAAGGAGGGAGACAGAAAGCAGGAAACTATAGACCAGTTAGCCTAACATCTGTCGTTGGGAAAATGCTGGAGTCCTTCATTAAGGAAGCAGTAGCAGGGCATTTGGAAAATCATAATGCAGTCAAGCAGAGTCAGCATGGTTTTATGAAAGTGAAATCATGTTTAACAAATTTACTGGAGTTCTTTCAGGATGTAACAAGTAGGGTGGACAAGGGTGAGCCAGTGGATGTGGTGTATTTGGATTTCCAGAAGGCATTCGATAAGGTGCCACATAAAAGGTTATTGCATAAGATAAGAGCTTACGGGGTTGGGGGTAATATATTAGCATGGATAGAGAATTGGCTAACTAACAGAAAGCAGAGGATCGGGATAAATGGGTCATTTTCCGGTTGGCAAACAGTAACTAGTGGGGTGCCACAGGGATCAGTGCTGGGGCCTCAACTATTTACAATCTACATTAATGACTTGGATGAAGGGACCGAGTGTAATGTAGCCAAGTTCACGGATGATACAAAGATGGGTGGGAAAGCAAGTTGTGCAGAGGACTCAAAGAATCTGCAAAGGGATATAGACAGACTAAGTGATTGGGCAAACATTTGGCAGATGGAGTATAATGTGGGAAAGTGTGAGGTTATCCACTTTGGCAGGAAAAATAAAAAATAAAATTATTTAAATGGAGAGAGATTACAAAATGCTACAGTTCAGAGGGACCTGGGGGGTCCTTGTGCATGAAATACAAAAAGTTAACATGCATACAGCAAGTAATCAAAAAGGCAAATGGAATGTTGGCCTTTATTGCAAGCGGGTTGGAGTATAAAAGCAGGGAAGTCCTGCTACAACTGTACAGGGTATTGGTGAGACCACACCTTGAGTACTGCGTTCAGTTTGGGTTTCCTTATTTAAGGAAGGATATACAGGAAACTTTGGTTTATCCGGAGGTTGTATGTCCGGAAACCTCGATCTAACGGCAGAAATCAGCAGCCGTTTTGGTTAGGTTTGTTTTCTTCTCCTAGCATTTTTAAATTTTTTTTTTATATAAAACAGTCAGGCTCTGGAAAGCGTCTCTAGCTTAGCAACAGCTTCAGAGACGCTTCCAAGGTACGGGCCGAGTGTTTACAAGCTGTTGCTAAGCAACAGTGTTTGTTGTCAGATATGGAGATGAAAACCTCCGTATCCTTCAAGATTAGCGCTGGTCTATCCGGACGTTTTGATAGATCGGCAGCAGCTCGGTCCCGGATATCGCGAAGTTTCCTGTACTTGCATTGGAGGCAGTTCAGAGACAATTCACTTGGTTGATTATTGAGATGAGGGGGTTGACTTATGAAGAAAGGTTGAGCAGGTTGGGCCTATACTCATTGGAATTTAGAAGAATGAGAGGTGATCTTATTGAAACACATAGGATACTGAGGGGGCTCGACAAGATAGATGCAGAGAGGATGTTTCCCCTCGGGGGCACAGTTTCAGAATAAAGGGTCACCCTTTTAGAACTGAGATGAGGAGGAATTTCTTCTCTCAGAGGGTCATAAATTGTGGAATTCTCTACCCTAGAGAGCCGTGGAGGCTGGGTCATTAAATACATTTAAGGTGGAGATAGACAGTTTTTTGCAAGATAAGGGAGTGAAGGGTTATGGGGAGTGGGCAGGGAAGTGGCTTTGAGCCCAAGATCAGCCATGATCTTATTGAATGGCGGAGCAGGCTCGAGGGGCCATATGGCCGACTCCTGCTCCTAATTCTTATGTTGAGGAACTTAAAGTAACGAACAAAAACCGGGGATGTAAGCACAACTGCTCTTTCAAAGAGCCAGTACAGGCACGATGGGCTGAATGGCCTCCTTCTGTGCTGCAAGTTTCTACAATTCAACACGTGTTACAGTTGCAAATTGTGAACAATGTTTAGTGATTTTAAACTACTGTAAAATCTATGCAAAGACAGTATTGCTCTTTCTCCTTGCACGCCTCCTGTCCTCTATGTTGCAGTCAGAACACAAACCCGGCATCCAGAACTCTACCAACTTACTTCAGTGCGCCGCTATCCTCCGCGTAGCGCTGCATCTCCTCGCGGGCTCGCTCCTCGCGGAGCTCCCGTTGGAGCTCCTCGATCTTTTTCTTTTCCGCTTCATGCTTCTGTTCTGCTTTCCACACCCGTTCAACATTTTTCAAAGTCTGTGGGTGCCAGCTTTTCTTTAGATTCTGAAAGCGGGAGGCGAAAGAAATATCACTTAGTTTCATTTCACACATCAAAGAGACTTCACACGAATATAACGTTTAACTGGGACACAAACTCATTTGGCTTAAAAGAATTTTGGCTTTTATTTAAAAACTGGATTTTTTTTTTTTTTTTTAAAGGGCAAATATTTCCCCCTATTTTTGCTGTAATATCATCACTTTCTTCGTCCACGTTGCACGATATCTCCCCAGGAAAGCATCAATGCCCAAAACAAGTATTGTTCAAATCTGCTTAGAAACTGGCATTTTCACTGCCTACAGTTAATGCACACAAGGTGCCACCAACAGCAATCAAGATCAGTGACCACTGATTCGGGGGGGGGGGGGGGGGGGTGGGGTTTGACGGAGTTGGTTGAGGGATAAATGTTGGCCAGGGCACCAGTGCATGAAGGGATATGGAACAAAGGCAGGTAAACAGGGTTGAGATGCAGGTCATGATCTAATCAAATGGCGGAACAGGCTCGAGGGGCTGAATGGCCTCCTCCTGTTCCTATGTTCCATGAAAAGACAGACTTGCATTTATTAGGCGCTTTTCACGACCACCAGACATCACAAAGCGCTTTACAGCCAATGGGGTACTTTTTGGAAGTGTAGTCACTGTTGTAATGTAGGAAACACGGCAGCTAATTTGCACACAGCAAGCTCCCACAAACAGCAAAGTGATAATGACCAGATTATCTGTTATATTGATGTTGATTGAGGGATAAATATTGGATATGACACTGGGGAGAACTCCCCTGCTCTTTTTCGATCTTTTACGTCCACCTGAGAGCGCAGACGGGGGCCTCGGTTTAACGTCTCATCCAAAAGTTGCACTGCTCCCGCAGCACTGCACTGGAGTGTCAGCCCAGATTTTTGTGCTCAAGTCGCTGGAGTGGGACTTAAACCCACAACCTTCTGACTCAGAGGCGAGGGTGCTGCCCACTGAGCCACATGGGATCCTTTATGTTGTCCACCTAAACCTTGGTCTGAAAGATGGCATCGGTGACAATACAAGACACCCTCAGTATAGCACCGAAGTGGAAATCCAGATTATAACCCAAATTGTTCTGACTGAAAGGTGAGAGCGCGCTAGCAACCGAACTAAACCTAATGCTTGAAATTAGCCTCGAGTGCATGAAAATTTAACATAGTGACCGTTACAATATAATGAATTCCTAATGACATATTGAACCTGGTCATAACATTCTCTAATACTATTAAAGGGCTTTCAACTAAAATTAATGTAATTTAAACACCGCTCAGGCAGCCTTTCACCCCTTGCAAAAAAAAAAGGTCCAGTGGAAACCGCCTTGTGATATCACTCGGTCACTGTGACATCACGTGAGTGCAAGCGTGATCTTTATTTTCACTCTATAATTTCCATCCAAAGAATACAGAGAATACACACTTTGGGAATCCACGAGACACGACAGTTATCCAACAGGCTGGTCGGTGACTGAATCTCACACCAGCACCGAAGACAACGCAGGCTACAGCACCAGTTAACCAGTAAGAAATATTAAATATCACTGGCATTCGCCGGATAACTCAGCTTGCTAACACAGGGAGTAGATCCGACACACAGACCAGGGGGATCTCAGGTCCAATCCCAGTTTGTGCTGTTAGTTGATCTAAGTGGGAGGGCAGTGGTGGGTAGATGGGCAACAATTGGCCTCAGAGGCCCAGAGTTACAAGTGTAAAACCAGCTATGGCTCCCATTCTTAATCGTTATCTGAGAATACGATACAAAACGAAAATCCAAAAGAATAGTAGCTTATTTTGACTGTCACTGCTAAAATTATCTTTATCCCACTCTTACTGATCAGCTCCCTCTCCCTTCCCTTCTCCATCTCCCCCCCTTTTCCTCACCCTTCCCTCTCTTCTCCCTCTCTATCCTTCCCTCTCCCCCTTTTCGTCTGCCCCTCTCCATTTCCCCATCTCTCTCTTCCCTCCTTACCCTTTTCCTCTCTCCCCTTCTTCCTTCCTTCCTCTCTTCCATCCCTCCCTTCTCCTCCCCCCTCCCCTCCCTTCTCTTCCTCCCCCTCCCCTCCCTTCTCTTCCTCCCCCTCCCTTCTCTTCCTCCCCCTCCCTTCTCTTCCTCCCCCCTCCCCTTCTCTTCCTCCCTTCCTCCCTCCCCTCCCTCTCTTC